>NC_060274.1:4941593-5183310 GCF_021613505.1 Equus quagga | reverse complement strand
AGGGAAAGATGTTCTAAAAGATTGCAGAGAAAGTATGCTTGAAAAGAGATTTCCAGAGAGAGCGACTCTTTAGGAGACCATTTTCTGAAATGACACTAATCATGAGTCACACATAATGCCCTGCTTTTAGGAGTAACGAGCAGAATGTATCTTCTGTGTTCTGTTCTTAGAACTGTATCTTGGGATGACTTACAGTCTGGGAAGGATGAAGGGGAGAAACTTGACCCTGACCTTTAGGTTTTCATTCTAATTAGGGATGCTGGAGCTCTCCACTGATGGCAGAGCTTGTGGGATATCCTGTGGTACGTTTTGAGAAGTCCTTTGAATTCTGCTGATTTATAAAACGCCTTCAGGATGGGAGGTTCAAGAGAGGGTCCAGGACACATGCTCACTTTCACAGCAGAGCAAGTTGCGCAACAGAACTTCCTTCCAGTCTCCTGGGTTTTGTCTGGATGCCGCAATAATTTCTGCTGAAAGTTTTAAATGCAAGAGTCAAGACTGCTCTCTGGAGCAGCTTCTTTTCTGCTCCTCTGGGAGAGTGGTCTCCAGCTGAGAAGAAAACCTCCAAAGCAAGTAGACGTCTGGCAGTGTTGCCCACCCCATATTGTGCTAACGAGGACAAAGCAAGTAGACGTCTGGCAGTGTTGCCCACCCCATATTGTGCTCACGAGGACATTGTAAGTCATGCCAAATGGGTACAATTTTTACCTCATATATATCACCGTAATCACAGAGGAAAAAAGACATTTTAACACCAAAAAAAGGGGAGAGGTTAATTTTAAACAATAAGACAAGATCTTACGATTATATTTAATTTTACAGAAAACTTGCCATGTTGCCCCTATTTTTCTCATTTCACCAGAAACCAATAAAAATTTTGGCAAGGATCAATAGTGGTTTCCAAAACAGTTTTTGTGTCTGATCTTAGGACCCAAAATTTAGATGCTAGAAGGATCTTATATTTCCTCCGCCTGACTGTCAATAGTAACTATTTGTAGCCAACAGCAACTATTCGTAGCCAATGGCAACTATTCAGGACCGAAGGACATCATTCCCGGGGACAAATGAATCTCTTTTTCTTCTCCTCTCTCTTCCCTCAAAACACTTCTGTGTGTTCACATTATTGTCAAATCTTGGATGTAGAGAGTCCTGCTCTCCCACTGGTGTGTTCTGTTGGCCTTGGGTCCCCAGCTGAGGCAGGATAAGTCATGGAGGTAATCCATGGAAGACCCCCTCTCTGGGAATGCTAAGCCAGTGCTGAACCTGAGCTATTCTACACACTCTTCCCACATTAGCTGCCAAATGTACGGTTGGCACAAGAATCTCACCAGCCAGTGCGACTGACTTTCATCAGTGGGTTCGTGGCTGTGGGGTTTTTGCTGCCATCTGCACGAGGTTTGGGAGAGTGACATGAGGCGACACACACATACAGTCAGGCTCTCTGTTGTCTCCTTATGATGGCAATGAGAGTATGAAACGAAACTTCCTCTTTTGGCTTGGTCACATGCAACTATTTTTTTCTTAACCTTTTGTGATTTACTTAAATTGAATCCTCAGCTTCTTACTTAATTCCTGATTTGAGGGATAGTTGTGAGGACAGAAGTGCCTTTTGACAATCAAGTTATTACCTATGGAGACCAGGTAATGTGTCCCCTCCGAGGACTACTTGGTTCCATGCATATGGCCTTTGTACACCTTCAGCGCACAGAATGCTCTTGTTTGCATAGGTTCAGTATAAGGTGACAGTGATTAGAGAGAAATGCATCTGTGAGGGGCAATTGTGGTATGAACAGGGCTTTGATCAGTGGTACTATTTCGGTACTCTAGCTTCATTGATACGATTAGGTGCTCTTTTGTTTGGTTTCTGAAGAAACTATTCAAGAACATACTTGAAATGTGTGAGTAAGTGAATTCATTGAAACATACTTATTTTTCAGCCTTTGATTCTTTGAGGTAGACATAGTGTGGAGGCCACAAACTACTTAATGAATGAACAAATGTCTGTTAATTGTATGAGTTATGTCAGGGCCTAGTCATGAAATGGATGGAAACTCCCAGGATCCCCCCGACTTGGAAAAGGACAGCCCAGTATTGACGATCCTGTCACAACCATGAACCCCGCTGCAACCATTTCCACAACCTCCACCAGTTAGCTTGGCTTACGGGGTGAATAAGAAGGCAAAGGTGGTTGGCCCCACTTAGAATGAGGGCAAACTCTACACTTGTCGCGTATGTCTGGAGTCATGAAAACAAAATGATGTCTCCTACTACCTGATGTGTCTCAGGGCATTCTTTTATTTATTCTTTTATATCCAATAAGCATTTCTCAAGCACCTACCACTTACTGAGTTATGGGGACACAAAGATAAAAAGACAGCTCCTATCTTCAAATCTGGTAAGAAGAACAGAGAAAAATTACACAATCCTGTACGTGCTTAATAGGAATGGGCATGGAGCCTTCCAAGAGGGCATAAGAGTGGGGATTCAATGAGGTTTGAATGATAAACATCAATGAGGCAGGAGGAGAATGTGTGTGCATGTGTGTGCATGTGTGCTCACAGTCCAGGAAGGGCTAGTATCAACATTTTTGGGTCTTAGAATTTCTCTTTCTAAAAATTCATTTTTCTGTTTTATACTCCAAGAATAGTTTGATGTTATGGATTCTTAGATTTGGAAAGAATATCCGAGTGCACCTAGCCCCAAGCTTTAGGAATTAAAGCTAAAAGGGCACACCCCTCTGGGACTTTGGACATTTCCTAAGAGAGCATACTGCAATATCTCTATGTGACGACCCTCTGACCTTTGATTCCAATACAGGGAAGCTTCAGGGTAGGGCTGGTTAAACAGAGACAGCCTGCCGAGTTAGTCCAGTTTCAACCTTCACATATATCCCCTGAGAGGAAATGGGGACCAAATGATCCTCAGGACCTTGACAATCAGCTGTACCTACTCATGAGGCTGTGATAGGAAGAGCCGACCGCTTCCCACAGGCCTCTGTCCCACCCTCCAAACCAAAGATGCTTTCCATATGTTCAAGTCTGAAGAGTGTTCCAGCTGTTGGCCTCCAGCTGTGTTCACAGTTTGCCTTTCTTTCTCTTTTTACTACATTTCTGCCAAACTTTGTTTTCTTCATGAGGAGTCTTATTGTTACTGATGTTCTGTTACTGATACCTTCCTGCTCGGCCACAGACCTAACTCCCTTCTGAAGCCACAATTTCACCTGCGAGCCACTCAGATGATGGCTACCTCTCACGTGACACACTCCACAGGGCCCGGAGGTGGGGTGGTGTCCTTCTTGCTCTTTCTGGACCACTATCTGTCTCTCTTCTATAAAATAAATAAGCTAAACCAAGCAGATGCTTCCACCAGCATCCTTGAAGCCCATGCCATCAGATTATTCCAAACTCTGCCTCTCCTAGTTGGAAGCATCTACCATTCTCCTGGGCAGTGCCAGAGTTGAGCATCCACATCTCTCTCTCCATCAACACACTGACCATTGCCCCTGGAGACTTTCATATCCAAGAAAAGGATCGTCAAACACCTTGCCCCACTCTTCCTTAATTCTCTCACCTCCAATGTAAATTTTCCGCCTCCCACATATGCCATCCACTTCCATGACTATTTCCTTGTATTTATTACTACCAAAAACATACTCCCTACAAAACCTTTAATTAAAGCATCCTCTGACCCAATCTCTGATCTTTCCAGCTCACTTCCTCTGGTACATCTACACCAATATGACTTCATCTGAACTGAGACCTCTCATTCACATATCTACCCCTTCTTCAATGTCTATCGTACTTTATCTCATGCTCCCCTGGTCACCTGCTCAGATTTCATGGTCCATTGCTATGGTGGCTCCCTTGATACATCCACTAACCCTCTATTTGTACTCTCTAAGTAAAAGGACTATTTTGGTTAAATCCAGCTCTATTAGCTATGTGTTCGTACCTGACTAGTTGAATGTGGCTCGGGAAAAATTATCTAACGGTTCTGCTGGTGGTGGAGAGATTCATCTTACCTTAAATTTCTTATCGCAAATGTTAAGTGAAATTTCAGGGCTGGCTGGCAATGTAAGTACATCTCAAAGCTCAATTTACTCACCTCCTCTTCCAAATATCCATTCTACACATTTTCTTCTCCCCTTAAGTGTTCAACGGCCCCTCTATCATTCTCATTCTCAGCTGAGAAACTTACTTCTTTTCACTGAAGAAATAGAAATAGAAGTAATTTATAGGGAAGTTTCTTATGTTTTCATCACAAATCTGCCCCCTTGTAATCATACACTAAGAGCTGGTTTTACATTCCATGCTTACAATCCAACCAGTAACTCAGGCCAAAATCCTGGGAGCCATCCTTGGTTCCTCTCTTTCTTTCATCATCCACATTCATCCAGAAGATTCAGATCAGTAAACACTCACAATTCTACCTTCAAAATATATTTTTATATCATCTATTCCCACCTTTCTATACTATACCCAATCCAAGCATTTGTGTGTCTTATTGAGCCATTGTTGTATAGCAAATTAGTCAGAATTAGATTTGCCTAACATAAATCCCAGAATACCAGTGGCTTAAACAAAATAGAATTTATTCTTTCACACAGAAGCATTCCAGAGTCAGGGAATTCTTCTACCTTCCCACTCTGCCATCCTAGAGTCACCCCATGGTCCAAGCTGCGTGCATCAGTGGCAGGTCATCATGTTCACATCGCTGACCACAGCCAGGGGGAAGGGCAAACAAGACACATGCCACACAACTGTCTCCCTCTCCAGAAAATCCACAACCTCTGATTACACCCCCCGGGCAACTCCCAACCTGAATGAGGGCAAGTGAATATAGCTGTCTAGGTAGTCGTAAGACTGTCCAGAAAAGATGCTGAATTGTTTTACTAAGTAAGAAAGGAGAAGAGCCATGGGTGGATATTAGCAATGCTTCACACATCTTTGTATTTACCTCACTGCTTATTTTCATGCCCTCATGGATCCATTCTACATACAGTAGCCAGTGTGATATCTTATATGATAAATCAGAACATGGTACTCCCCTATTTAAACTATTAAATAGCTTCCCACTGCACTTAAAACCAAAGGTCTTTACTATGTCCTTTATGGTTCTTTTTGATCTGGCCCCCAAATAAATCTCTATTTCATCTTCCCTCCTATTCTTTTCTTTACTCTTTCCTCTCTAGCCATATTGTTTCTAAGGCATAACAAACTCATCCTACATTTGGTCTTCACCCTTGTTGATTTTTCTACCTAGAACACTCTTCCTGCACATTTTCACACTTTCCTCTCCTCTTTGGTCATATTGCTAATAATCTCTTACCTCTTCTAAGAGAACCACCATAACCTCCTACCATCTGGTAATCCCTAACCTCTCCTCCATCTTTCTATAACCCCACCATGCATTATTTTCTCCATCTCATCTGAATTCATGTGTATCTATTTGTCAGCTCATATTGTCTGTCATCTTCACTAGCTCATTGGCTCCATAAAGGCGCAGATCCCATCAGAATATTTATCATCATATCTCCAGTTCCTAGAACAGTGCCAGGCTATAGTATGAACTAAAAAGACTTTACTGAATGAAAAAAATTAATAAATTCTAATGTTGAGGTGTTGGTTTTCCTTTACACGTAAAATCTAAAAGTATGTTAAAAGAACATCTGTATAATGTAGAGAGAAAACTTCAAAGATGTCCTTGTTAATATCCTCCTAATATAGGATAGAGTTTACAATGTCATACATGCGGCAATTGAAAATTTTCCAAACGTCAGCTCTATTAATGTTTTCCCTTGCAGAAGTGAGGTTTACAATACTAACAGGTAGGAGGTTGCCCATGACTTTGCTTGTGTATATTGATTTTCTGGAAGTCAACAGAAACAATACAACTAGTAATTTGAATATACTGCTGAATGCATATTCCACATTTTAATTATCAACCATGCGTTCCATTTTATTTAGAGATGTGGATAGTTTTCTTCTGTGATGATATTTAATGATGTATTTTACATTTGTACCAAAGATTTCTGAAAATTTAAAAACAACTGAAATAAATGCTGTTATTTAAGTGGGTTGTTTTTTAAAGACCTCAGTTGACCATGTAGTCAGGGAGATTAAGGAAAATACAACACAAGGAAAATAAAACTTTACCAACAAAAGGCCAGCTCTTACATTCCTTAGATTATTGAAATCTAACAAATTGAATAGCCTACAAGAATTCAAACACTAATACTCAGTCTGAGTCCCTAGTAAGTTTATGTAAAATCATTGACCCTGATCCAAGGATAAACCTCTTTAACAGAATCAATACAGGTGCAATCAGACAAGAGCATTCTACTGTTTTACTAAAGTGCATCTAATTCAAAATTCAATAACCCTCACACATCCTTAATCAGGGAAGACATCCTGGGAGGTATGTACATGAGTGATCTTACAACTCTGCCTTTTGGCTTATTAGCAAGACTTTCTACATAGAGATATTTCAGGATCCTGTTCATTCTCCTCTTAACAGAATTCTTTTCAGCCTCTTCCCTAATTTTGACTACTGTAAAGATGCTAAAGTTGTCCTCCCTCCCTTCCTAAAATGGAAAATAATTCTCCAGGGTTTTCATGCTGGAGAATTCCCCAGGGGTGGACGTTGACAAGCTGATCTATATTCCCCAGGAGTTGGGGAGACCCAGGGGAGGTTGTGAAGGGTCGGTACAATCTAGAGCTGCTAATGGCATTCCTGCTGCCTCCAGCTCTCCCAGCAGCAGCGCCCTGGGAGAATTCCGGGGAATTATGTAGCCAGGAGACAATTATCTTGTTTCCAGAAATAATGTGAATTAAAACAGTACGTACCAAACAAGGCAGAATGACCCCAAAGCGCAGGCTTGGGCGGGCTCTATTTATTCTGCGGGGGCACAATCTTTGGATTCCACTGCAATGAGCAAGGAATTGTAATTAAGACCAGGTGAATGGAGCCTTGACTTATCTTCATTTCGCTAACCTGAAGTTTAATGAAAACAAGCTAATAATATTTAAGGGTGATATTTTTTTACTAAACACTTCTTTCAGAGGTGCCTGTCATTTGCTAATTCCTAACAGCGACCACCAGCGCTGGTGAAGAGGGCCAGTCAGAGGTTCAAGTCGCAGACCCCTCGGGAGGTGTTGCAGTCAGAGGTTTTCTCTCTGCAAGTCAAGGACAGAGCCTTCCTAAGAGAAGGCCTCAGAGAGACTCATTCGACCTTTTCCAGGGTAAAGAGCAGTAATGCCGACATTTCCCCCCAAAGCACAGGAGATGTCCTTTTTGGCTGTTTATCTCCCTGCTTGCTTTGCTTTACCCACACTCTATCCACGCAGCTGGGTAGACCCCCTAACACTTGATCTGAATCACATATGGTGGTTAGGACACTTTCTTTAGGGTTTACTCAGTTTTATTACACGTATTATTTTCCTGCGTTTTTATTTGAACATTCTCTCTCTCTCCCCCCTTCTCTCTCTCTCTCTCTGTGTCCCTCTCTCTCTTTGACTAATGTATGTAGAGCAATTGGTCAAAAATCTTCATGAAGTTAGCAGTGTGTTTGAGGAGAACGTGACTAGTTTACAAGCCATTTGGAATCAACCAATCAATTAGCTCACACTTATTTACAGAGAGCCACTTGTGCCTGGAACTAGGTTAGATGTTGGACAGACTCAAAGACAACATGTTCCTTGCTCCTCAGAGGCACAGAGTTCAGTAGGGGAAAGGCAAGCAGGAAGAAAGAAATTACACAAAAATAGGAAAGTGCTTTGTTGAGGAAGAACAAAAGAAGGAGTATTAGGTCATACAGGTTACACCCTGCAGTATTCATATAGATTCCAATGTGAATGGCTATGAGGATGGCGCCCACTGGAGCTGTGCAGTGAACGACCCGGGCAACTGTATGTTGTGATCCAGAGAGGAGTAAAGATTTCCCTAGAGGAGCTCTGGAGAGGGGCTCACATTGAATGGAAGGAAGATGGCAGAATGAATAGGAATTAACTATGTGATAAAGAGGGAGAGAGAGTTTCCAGACAGAGCCAATAACATGTGGGAATGCTCAGAGCCTGGGAATATCTCAGTATCAGTGGGGAAACATTGTGGGGTAGGGACCACTGGAGAAGAAGTCACTTCCCCCAGTCGTGTGACAGCATACCCCACAATATTGCAACATAATGCTGATATCCCAAGAGGGCAAAGTTGTAAGTATCTCAAAATTGTTAGAGAGAGAAAAACTATTCTAAGATGAAGAACATGATGTTCACCAGGATTCCTGTCAGGAGATGATGGTATTAGAAAGACTAATCGTGATAAGGTAGAACGTGAGACTCACAGAGCATGGTAAAGTACCAAGAACCAGATGATAGGAAAGCTTGCCTACAGGCGAGGTGGGGAAGAGAAAGGAGGAGATCACACGCGCGTGTGCACACACACGCAAACGTACAGGGAGGGGAGCAGACACCAGCCTGGGAGCTTCCCCGGAAGAAGTTCAGCTGAGGAGCGGTTTGGGGAACAGAGAGGTCAGAGATTTTAAAGCTGACTTCTGTGGGGGCGCGGTTTCTGCCTCTGCTGTGCCATGCTCCCTAAAGACTGCATTGCTCACTCTTGTTCGTGTGTGTGTAGGAATGGAACTAGTTGCTCATTTCTGTGTAACATAAAGAGCTGCTGATTTCTGCAGCACGTTGGTGTGTGAAAGGAACAAGGGAACAGGTGACATTGTCACCGACTAGATACGCCAAGGAACTCAATGGTGGTTTTGGATATTTTAACTTTTTCAAATTGTTCTTTTTTCTTTTGTTATGTTAAGGAGATGCCATCACCAACCACCCTGAACCAGACCAAACCTCACCACGAGAGCTACGTCTATGACCTGTGCCTTATTTTTAGTGCTAAGGTCTCTCCAGGAGGGGCATAGGCCTTATTACTGTAACCTGCAGTGTGTGTGGATGCATGTTTCCAACTGAACCTGTGCAAGGGAATACCCACCTCACCCTTTTGAATATTCATTCCCCATCTGAAATAAAAGTCCCCGCTTCCCTTTGTTTGGGGACGCCATGACTCTGGAAATGATTCTGCATGGTCTCCTCTTTGCAGCAAACATACTTTACTTGTGGGACAAATGTTTCTGGTAGAGTCTGATTGAATTTGCCGGGAGGGAACCCACCTGGGTTTCAGTAAGGACATCAGAGCTCCTCCTCTGGACTGGGGCAGGAAATCTCCACGGATCACACAGATTGTGCTGTCGTGCCTCTCTCCCTTCCTGCCCTCACACCCTCTTCATTACACAAATACACAAAAATCCCTTTGCCTTGTATTTGGAGAAAGCATAAGGTGTGTTAACTCTACCTGTATGATGAGGACCGAGAATTAGGGACTGGGGAGTTACTTGAGTCACGTTGTGGAAAGACTTATGAATCAGGTTTTGGCCCTTTCTGCAGGCATTGCCCCCAGTTAGAGTTTTTTGTAGACTTTTGCTCATTTTTAAATTAAATAAATCTTACATACAGAAGAGTTTATATAATGTGTATCCATATGATTTAAGCAAGACTAATCAGCAAACACTTGCGTGCCTTCCACTCAGCTTAAGAAACATCAAGAACTTTGATCTCTCCATTTGCATCCCCTCTTATCTGCCCTCCCAGAGACACAAGCACTGTCCTAAACGGTGTGCTAACACTTTCCAAAGAACAGGATCGGTCAGTGATTCTCAGGTCAGATCTGCTTTTTGAGGCAGTGAAGAGTGGAGGAAGTGGAGACCTGTGGAAGTGAGACCCACTGTGGTGGTGGTCACTCCAGCAAGGGGACCTGGGGGCAGAGCTCAAGGAAAATCAGTAGTTATCCTTGATCCTGAACAGAGGTGAAGCAGAGTGCAGAGGAAAGCACACTCTTTGGGTCTCTAGATTGGGTAAATGGGTGAATGAGGGCGTCATAATTGAGTTGGGGAAAATTTATAGGAGAGCAGGTTTGAGATATGCCAATATAATGAGTGCAGATTCAGACATCTGGACTGTGAGATGAATGTCAGAGTTTTTAGCATAGATAAGGATTTGAGAGTCATCGGCATTCAGAAGGAACAAGAGCAATGCTTTAAAAAACACTTAAAAAGGCGTTTTTCTTAGGATTGTGCAGAGATCAACTCATTTAACTCTCACAATGATGCCATTTAAAGAGGTACTATTATTATTCCTATTTTAAAGATTAGGAAATGGAGGCAGAGATTTTAAACAACTTGCATATGGTTCGACACCTAAAAAGTGCTAGAGCAGCCTGGCGTCAGAACTGGTGTTCTTAATCATGACGTTACAAAGACAGTTGAATCTGTGGGAGTAGAAGGGATTTCTGAGAGAGAGGAAGAGGAAAAGCAAGAGGAGGAGGATGGAATTTTAGAGAATACGCATATTCATGGTTCCTTATGAGGCTGTGAAGGAAGCTGACTCACGTCCAGGGGTGTGAGGAAGAAGGGGGGGGGGGGGCCGGGGGGGAAGGGGGGGGGGGGGGGGGAGGGGGGGGGGGCCGGGTGGGAAAGGGGGGGGGGTTTGGGGAAAATAGGGAAGGGCTTGTGAAAGAAGGAAGTCCGGGCAGAAGAAGGGAAGAGTGTGAGTGTATCTTTCTCCGCCTAAAGGTCCAGCTTTCTTCTTTCTCCGTTCCCAGATACATCTGATTAAGGATTACCGATGACCCCACGCTAGTGCCCTATCTTGCTTCCGCACTAATTCCCAAGTCTCCAGTTCAGAGCGCCTGCAGACAGCTGTTCAGAATGTGTTTGGGAATCAACGTAAGGTTCTCTCTGACCCTGGAGAGCGGGGAGAACGATAGGGCAACATGGCCGAGGCCGCAGGTTTCTACCGCAGGAACACCAATTTGCTGTGCATTCTTCTGTTCATTCATTCGTTATTGTATATTCGCAGGAGACAGGCACGTTTCTGTGGGGTAAAAAGTTGAACAAGACTTGATTCCTTTTCAGGGCACTTGGAATCTAGTTGGACAGTTTGGAATATTTGGCTCCTAGTGAACCATAGAAATATCGTTGAAATATTTCCCCACATCGCTAATCATTAGACTGGGGTTGACAAAACTATTACACGTTAAGATTTTTAAGTTGTCTCTGTAAATTAAGATAAACACACCCAGAATTCAAGGGAAAGAGATATAGCACAGGCATTAAATGCCCAGAAATGCAGAGGACATTCTAATTTTAGAATAAAGAACCCAGTGTCCGAGCGTGAGGCGGGGCTGGAATGTCCTCTGTCCCAGCCAATGTGTCCCAGCTTCCCCCACCTCCCTCCCCCCTCCCCCAAAGGGTTTATATTGGGCAAAACTTTGATACGAGACAATCTCTCTTATAATTCTTTGGAGGCTTTTTAAAATTTTTCAATTGATTTGCTAGAACTAAGAAAATAAGTTTATGACAATTGTGGCAAAAGTGCCTTCATAATTCTTGTCTAATGAGCAAGATTCCCTTCTCCAGGGGGAGTGATTCCTGAATTCCTTTGGTCCTGCAGACATGGGTAAGCCTACAACTTGTTTGCAGAGCATCCTGTCAGGGAGCTGACAGGGTTTACCTAGTGGAATGAGCAAGCACAGGTGCACAGATTTAGCGTTGTCCTGTGGGGAATGAAAATCTATTTTTAATCAGTGTTATAGAGTAGAAGAAGTATGGCGTGTATGCTTGCTATGAGCGATGGCAGCTGGCTGGAGGCTGGTGTTTTGTCATCTCGGTCCTGGGTCTAAAAAAAAATCAAATCTTCAGCTGAAAAAAAGTCTAGACAACATAATAGTTTCTCCTCATGCCAACCCTATGAAGGTTCTGTAATTATCCGTGAGGCAAATAAGCATCAGAAGGCAGAATAACTTCCCTAAGGTCCCAAGACCACGGTGGAACTCCTATCTGAACATGTACTATGGCTTCTTAGTGTGTATGCTTTACCACTCAGCTCCACAGTCTCCGTGTCAGGCTGCCAGAGTTGTGTAGCATCCCAGGAAATCTCCACAATCGTAAAATGGAACCACAACTGTCAACTCCATGAGTCAGACCCTGTCTTGATTGATCCCCTGTGGCCCCAGCTTCTAGCTAAGAGCCTCCCCTATCATCAGTAATCAATATTGGTTGAATGAATGAATGGGTAACGAGGGAATGGAAGGAGTGAAACTTACTAAATCTTCTACTCAGTCAACGTGTGAGAAAAATAGGCTGGCAAAAGTGTCCAGGAGTTTTGGGAAACAGAACTTTTGGAGAAAGACTTCTATTTACAAAAGATATTACGTTTTAGCAAAGTGTGTGGTTGGCTGTATAATTGAGGATGCACATATCTGTGAAGTAGTTACCTCATATAAGAAAGAAATTTCTTTTCCAGTTTCAAATTCATTGTGGGGAAACACTAAATAGATAGCAACATTTTAATTACAAGTGGGAAAGGAGGACACATCAAGCAGAGTTTAGTAGTGTGAATGCTTAAAAGGCAAAAAGAAGGATTAAATCAGGGTATATATTAGTAATGAACAAACTGAAGAGAAAATCATATAGTAGACGCTCAGTCATATTTTATTTAATAAATCTTTGTTGAATTGAATTGAATATGCCTTAATGAAATAGGCTTGTATTTTAGTTTTAGCTCCGTGATTTGAGATTTTCTTATTGCCTGAGAAACACTACATACAATATTTATGACTGCTGGTAAAACCAAAGCAGATCTGAATTATTTCATTATCTTCTACTTCCTGCTCATAAATTATCCTCTCCTATTTTGAAGACCCTGCTTGTGAGATTCCAGTTTCTCTCTCGTTACGTTGGTGGTAATGTGTTGTTAACTGAGGCTAGCAGCTTTCTTTCCTCATGGCAGGACACTCCCACTTTTGGAGAGGTTCAACACCTGAGCATGAATTTTGACAGCCAGTGTCTCATTAAAATCCTGCACTTCTGCAGAGGAAGCACTGTGCTCCTTTCTGGGGAGGAGGTGAGGGCAGAACCACATTGTGCGTCTTTAGACTTTTCCCGCGTGTGCTCAATGGAACCCAGCCTTCTCCAGAGGGTGACCTTGGCTTACAAACGTCACTCCCCTACCTCTTGTGCCTCCCGGGATCCAGGAGAGGCAAACGTGGAGCTTTCAAGGGAAACTCAGCTACTGGCTGCTGCAGAAAGGAGGGGCTTTGCCTGGCTCCAAGGAGGGAGTGAGAAACCATATGGGTCTCACTTTCAGATTAGACTGGCCAGTGCGTGTCAGAAGATAATCACAGGGGCACATAGAAAACTCCCTTCCCCTTATGCTTAATTGAGGAAATATTCCTTATAACTCTTCATCAAGTAGCTTATTATTGCAATACATCAGGCAAGACCGTCAGGGGTAGCAGGAGAGAGGGGTGGGCACAGTACACAAAAGAAACAGAATTCTTACAAATGTGGATGAGGACCTTAGTTTACTACCTGAAATACACGTTATAGCAACAGTGTGTGGATCCATCCGATTGTGATTAAATCATGTAAGATTTGCTTTTTTAAACTTCTATAGGGTCTATTGCAAAGCAGATTTATAAAATCCTAACTCAGAGAATTTTCTTTTATTAGAGTAGTGTGAATCTTAAACATAAAAATCATGTCTTCAAATATCATTCTGTTCCAGTGCTTTATGATGTGTTGGTAAAATCCAACTGTAAGAATTTCCTGTACCAACGTGTTTAGGGAACTAAGATTTAGGGGAGTAAATGAACTAACATTTATTTCGTGTACTGTAGGTATCAAGCAGTGTGCTAGGCCCTTTCCATATTTTACCTCATTTAATTCTCAAACCTATCTCTTAAATTAGAGTTCCTGGTCTAATTTTCAGATCAGAGTTACTCCTTCAAGGTCATATTTACTAAATAAACTCTAAAACTTATACTCTTCTTCCATAGCTTACCATAAAATATATCAATATTATTCTGGAACTAAGGACAGAGATTTGAGATTCATTAAGCAAGAGGTCCCTTTTACTTTGAAGAAGATTAGCCCTGAACTAACATTCACCACCAATGAGCTCGGGTCCCATCTTTCTCTATTTTATACGTGGGACGCCTGCCACAGCATGGCTTGATAAGCAGTGTGTAGGTCCACGCCTGGGGCCTTTTATGAACTTAGTTTTTATTCCTTTTACCATCTCCACTTAAAACTTCATGTGTATTCAATTCAAGAAGTAATTTTTAAGTATTTACCTTTTGCACGCAATTCAAATTCTCTTGCTTCCCTAATATCTCAAAGTACAGAATTTCTTTATTTTCCTACTCCAATTTGGCCTAACACATCTTGTCCTTTTCTTTTCTTCGACATTGGATTTAAAATATATTGCCTTCATGAAGCCTTCCCAGATTAATTCTACTGTTGAATTTACATATATAACATATAATGAATATCTGACCTATAGAATAGTTATGATTGTTGGCTAAAGTTTACATCAGGATTATTCTTTGTGTTGTGTTTAGTAGTTTAATTTATTTATGTGTCCACGAGATTATGCGCTCTGTGAGAGCAGGAATATTCACATTTATTTCTCTACCCTTAATGTTTAGTTGAGGGCCTGTCAAACGGAAGACACACTATCTTTATACATATAAATATTTGTATTTAAATTAAATGAATCAGTATAGACATCAGGTTTGTAAGTTTTGCTAGCATCTTCTGTGTGGAGTTCAAATGTCTTTGCTTCATATTGTACTCTTTCTTAGTAAAACTAAAACTAAGTTTTTAGTTTTATTAATTTTGAGATTAATTATCCAACTGCCATAATAGTTCTTTGCTAAATATTTTACTATCCACACCATCAGGCTTCATACCTCTAGGACTATAACTATTGCATGGCTAAGAAAAGCAGTAGTTAGTGAGGTTTAGAACATTTTTGAAAGGAAACATGAATATTTATTAGGGATAGGAATGTCTTCCTAAGTAACCTAGAGTTTAACCAGAAGGAAAAAGGTCTTCTTAGATTTCTAGTTTCAAAGTTAGATAACTCTGTGTGGTGAGTGTCTCTGCATGTGCATGCATGTGTGGGCACACGTGTATGTGAGTGTTAACCTGTGTTGAATTCCTTCTGGTGTCTTCTGAAATTTCCACCTGTAGATTAAAAGTCTCCCTCTGTTTTTCTTTCAATACTTCAAGTACTCACAGCATAAAACAAGATGGAAAATTATTTTAACAGCCTTACAGACGTTATTATTTAATATAGTGAATGGATGAATGAGAAGAAATGCTTATATTCATGAAATATATGAGACTATATTGGAATGAATGCTTATATGGCACCACAGTGAAAGCGTTCCAAATCTTTCCCTTGTTTCACATGATAATTACTGGTTTCTTTTAATAAACTAGTGAACATATCATATTCTACAGCCAAATAGGGACTTCTAAAAGATTTTCACACTCATTGGTTATTAAGGTTTGCAAAGATCTAAATACTCGTAACATCCTGAGCCTATGATTTTCAACAACAAGGCTTTAAATTCTTCTGACATTGAACGGAATTTTCTGCGGTGTTAGAACAGTGTTCTACACAAAATGCATTACAGAACATTTGATTTTTCTCTGGGAAAAAAAAAAGGTAGCAAGAATGAACACTTGAGAAAGGAAACCCAGTTCAATGGAATTTTAAATATGCCTGTTAAAAATAGATTGTGTATACATGAGATGTTGGGTGATACTTAATCAACAGTAATTGTATTTTAAGCAAAGCGTGCCCTTTCCATATTGTGTGTTAGCCAGGATGTGTCATGCATAGGGCTTGTGGCAGCCTCTGAATTGCTATACTTGAACCTCTTTTAACCCATTTGGAGTTAAAGGTCATGCCAAGTGTCACTGGAAAGATAATGTCCTACAGGTTGTCAATAAAATCTGTGATATGATTTATTACTTGGAGTCAAGTGTTAATTGGATGGCAGCTGCCTTTGAATGGATAATCTTTCTCTTTTCTTAATGCTGACAGATAAAAATAGAGGTATGAGTTGAAATGAGGGAAGCCTCTTAGCCCTAAATAGAAGTCTGAGATTCACTCGTGGTTCCACCTTCATTTATTTATTTATTATTTTATTTATTAAGAACTAGGTTGTCTAGCTATCAAAAATGGGGAAAAAAAAGAGTCCATGTGGAATGGAAACCAGTCTGCTTTTCTGTCAACCAGGCTCGTTTCAGAAGCCTGTGCTAGCCTGATGCTTGTTCGGAGGTAAAGTTGGTGGTTGTTACTGTCTAATATTTCAGTTCTGCAATCCTTTCCTACTCATTGTCTCTCAGTGCCCATCCATGCCTACCCACTCTTCCAGATCTTTCTTTTGTCCCTTTTTCAAAACCTGTTCTTAATTGATAGTCTAAAATGCACTATGTTATGCTGTGTATGTATTACGAGTTTTCATTTGTCAGATTGTCCGAGAATATCCAAGCATACACCCCAGGTGACTTTGATCCAGGCTCTTCCATTTGTGGAACTGATCTTTGGAGAATAAGCCTTAGCTTATTCATCTATATGATGGAATAAAAATATATTCTCACTAGCTATTTTGGCAGATTAAGTGAAGATATACATAATTTGAAAGTTTCTAAATCACCAAGTCCTAAATTAAGTAGGAATAATGATTACAAATGCAATATAGACCTAATACTGTAAGTTCAGGGAGCAGTAATCAGCCAGAGGGTGGGTCTAGTATTGCATTTAGCAGTGAGAAATTCTTGATGAGTCCAAAATGATACCTTGTAATAGTTCATCACCAAAATTGTTGGCTTTGTGTGAAGAACAATTTGATTATCTTTACTATAGGCTTTTAAATACTTAATTTCAGAGAATTCACACCTCATTTTGGGTTTTTATGGATATATTCAGCTTCACCTAATATTTATTAATAATAACAACCTAATTAATTAATATCAACAAATTAAATGATTGCTGGAGTCCATCTTACCTCCTGTAAGGTAAGCTTTCTTCCCTTTGAGGTCCTCCTTCTCCTCTCCCTCCCTCCTTCCTTCTGTCTTCCCCTCTCCAAGGAACATGGTTATCCCAATATCAGAACTGGGTGCTTAATGCCCAGAGCAGAGAAAGCCATAAGCTTGCTCCAGCCACCATGGAGAAGTTCAACTTTTTTCACTTGTAATTTCTGCCACTGTTGAAATAGAAATGACCTGGCCTATCTGGCTACTGCACTGTCCACTGTGGGGAGACCTGTGCTGACCGAGCACACTGTGCGTCTAGGTCATGTGGTAGCTTATCTGTGCATAGGTTTGACAAGGAGGAAGTGGAGTGGGCTGGTTATGTCCAGTAGGTCCATTCTGCACCTCCATTGGCCCAGACTCTCAATATTGTAGATCTTTATTGCATTTACAACCATCTCGCCAAGGCATGCCCAGGACTTCTGGGTGTCCACATCTGGGAGGGGTCTTGGCCTCAGTCACACAAACAGCCCTCCTCTAGGGTAAGCCTTGTTTCTGGTCTCATGGCCCAGACCTTATCAAGAGTCCAAAGTTCCCCAACTCTACCTCCTTGACTACTTTTTCCTTGGGGAATCTCTGGTATTACCTCAACAGAGTTATTCTGACAAGATCCAACCTCAAAAGAGGGGTCATGGTCTCCCAGTAGGTTCATTGGGCCTCTATGTAAATAGACCTACTTCTTTCCAACAATCAGGGAAATGATGGGTGCGGGTGTATTAGTTAGGATTCTCCAGAGAAATGGAATCAATAGAATATCTTTCTCTCTCTCTGTCTTCTATCTATCTATCTATCAAAAGAGATTTATTACCAGGTACTGGCTCACATGATTATGGAGGCAGAGAAATTCCATGATCTGCCATCTTAAAGATGGAGACTCAGGAAGGCTGATGCTGTAGTTCCAAGGCCTGTGAGCCAGAGAGCCAACGGTGTAGATTCCAGGTCAAGTCTGAAGACCTGAGAACCAGGAGCACCAAGGGCAGAAGACTGATGTATCAACTCAGAGGTCAGGCAGAGAGTGAATTCAACCTTCCTTCCTCTTTTTGTCCTCTTCAGGCCCTTCAACAGATTGGCTGAAGCCTCCCCACATTGGCGAGGGCCATCTGCTTTACTCAGTCCACCAAATCAAATGCTAATTTCTTCCAGAAACAGTCTTACAAACACACCCAGAGATAATGTTTAACCAGATATCTGGGCATCCCTTGGCTTAGTCAAGATAACACATAAAATTAGCCGTTATACTGGTGTAGGAAGACCTTTTTCCAAACCTTCAAAAGTCTTCTTACACCTGTTTCCCAGAAAAATGGTTTCTTGACCAAAAAGGCCTAGTTATCTATGTGTGTGTGCATGTGTGTGTATTTTAAAATAAAGAATGTATTTCCATTTCTTGCCAGAAGAACTAGAAGAAACCAGCAGATTTTCTTGCAAAATAATTTTGAAAGTCTACTTTTCTGGGCCCATAGATGTGTAGATGTTTACTAAAAATAAGTGTATTTTTAACAGTGTTTTCTAATGCCTGAACACTTTATGTAAAGCCTTTGGCCAATGTGTGAGAATCTGAATGAATGTGTCACATTGGGTTTTCAGTAGTTGTTAACAGCAAAATCACAAAAATGAAATGAAATTTTAGAAATCTTAGATGCAAGAAAATAAAGTCTTACATAGAATACAATTAACAAAGTGTTAACTAAAACACCAGGAAAAATGAGGAAGTTAGATGATTAAGTATGAGTTTGTCAGCATATTCTTCATTTGTACTAATAATATTTTTAATAAAGGATGATTGGCTTTAGACTCTAGTCAAGAATGCATTACTAATGAGGATGGACATTTATTACAGTTTTGCAAAGGAAATCTTCACCATGACTTATGGCCTCATGCTTATCATCTTATTATTTGGTCTTTAGTCTTATTTGGGAAGAACAATAGGATATGTGGTCCAGTACAATGATGATTTTAAAGATACATCTTCCCTTATCAGGATGATGGGGAAATTTCTAGGCAAAATAAAATGCACCAAGAGGCTAGATCTAAATTTTCCTTAGTCCTTGTATAGATGAAATGGTGACTAAAGGTTAGGAATGTGAAAATCTTTATATTTTATATTTATGTTAATATAATTATGACTTTGTTACTTATTACATGAAATAGAAATATACTCAGATTGTTTACTCTTTAAACCAAGTGGCTACTCATATATTTTTTAAAAATGTGTTATGTATCTGTAAGGTGCTTAATAGTATGAGTGGTAAAGATGATTGTGGCACAATATACACCTTCAAGGAACTTACAGGGGACCATGAGATATGTAAAATAAGGGGAACATGAGATGCGTAAAAGTAAGTATAATACAAAGATACATGCGTTGGGAAGAAGGGAAGCTGGATACTGTTTGGAGGGAAGTTGAGGTAGGAGGATTGCTGGAAGGAGATGATGTTTGATCTGGGCTTTGAAGGATGGATAGAACGGAGGCAGGCAGAAGGGGAATGAGGACATGGTGGGTCGATAGGACAATTAGAACTAAGCCTACAGGTGAGAAGGTCATGTGGAGAAAGTGAAAAAAAAGAAGGCTGGAAAGTAAGTGCAGTCAGAGACAGTTAACGATCTGACTATTACACAAGAAAGGTTGGACTGTATCTTGATATCAATGTGGAACACTCCAAGATTTCTACTGTGAAATACGAACCAAACTAGAAAATGTGCTTGGATTATGTAAGAGACAGCATAGAAGAGGAGAGAGATGGTTTAGAGGGTATATTTTAGCCCAAGAGTAGGCAAACTTTTGTTGTAAAGGGTCAGATATTAAACATGTTAGGCTTTGCAGGTCTGTGACTATTGCAACTATTCAATTCTGGTGCTGTGGTCCAAAAGCTGCCATAGATAACGTGGAACAAGCAGGTGTGGCTGTGTTCCAAAAAAATTTTATCTACAGAAACAGGATTTGGCCTGTGTATTGTAGTTTTCTGATCCCTGTTCTAGATTATTACCATCTGCCACAGGTTTTAATCCAGTAAATGGCCTTCAGTTAGAGAGGCAGCATTCAATCTTAGAAAGAAACTGGGTCTGAGATCATGCATGCTTGGATTTTCATTCTAGCTTCATTCTCTACCATCTCACAAGAAAATAAATATGATAATATTCACCAAAGCACCAATCACTTAGCGGGAATTCAGCTAAGGTAATATTCTTTTCCTTTATTCAGTGCCATAAAGTTCACTTCTTTTTTTTAAAAAAATAAGGTGAAAACAGTATTTATTTCTTTTTCAGGGATATATAAAGTCCTTGCTTACAGGATCAATTTTCTGCATTCACAATTACATTCAGATACCTTCACAGTCATGTTACTTCACTGGTTTTATTTTCCTCTGTGGTCCATTTGAAACATTTCATCCATCAGGCTGGTTGTGTTCATTGTCTTAATAATACTATCTCAGTAAAAACAATAGCAGTGATAACAATAATGGTTACTATTTGTTATTATTATCAGACACTGTTAAATTTTACATAAATTATCTTAATAACTGCTCACAACATAAGCACTGTTGTTATTTAAGAGATGAGAAAAACGAGGTCACAAGATCTTGTTTCCAAAGTTAGAGACCTAGTAAGTTACAGAATTAGTTTTCAAACTATTTTTTGCTTCTCTGTAGTTCTTGAATTTTTCTTCCCTTGAATTCTTGTCTCCTCTGCACTCTCCACTTGCTCATAATATGATCGAATTCTGCTTAAATTTATTCCTTTTTATAAAACCTTTCCAGAATTCTTCGGCTCCCTTTGAATCTTTCTCTTCTCCGACATCTTGTATCACTTAAAATCACCATTGTATTAGTCTTTGTTTGTGTCTTGCACAAAATGAGAATTTTACTTTCTTCAAGGTATGTGACTGACCCAATCTTTTGTTCATGCCTGCTATTTAATGGCCCTTATGGGTCCTTGCTCATTCAACACATATTTATTGAGCATCTGCTAAATGCCACATGATATGAGATTTCTAAAATGATATGAACAAAGAGGAACCAAGAAAGAAGGATCAGTTTAAAATGAGAATGAGAATAGATTTCTTGGGCATCTGAAGGAGTGCAAATTCAAACCAGGAATTCTTCTGGGGGAGCCAGATAAAAACGATTCCCGGCTAAGAAAAATAAACTCGTTCCTTCAGAGATCCACTCCAAAGGCATGAAGGAACCAATAAGATGTGACCTTAATGGCTAGACTTTCCAAACTTTATGTATGTCTAGTTTTTGAAATTATAGTGTGCTTACTCCCTGCTGTCTACAGCAAAATAGTGTCAACAACAGGTAAGAGTATTCACTGTGGTGTGAAGGTGTGCTGTGATGACCTACTACAAGTCATGACAATTGTCAGAAGAGATTAAGTACAAGGCCAGGAAGGCAGAGCTGCATTTCCAAAGCCACAGTGGCCCGGGGGAAGGAATCTTCAGTTCCCGCCTGTCCATGATGAGCACTTTGCAATTACTGAGACTGTTTTATGGGTAACACATAAGATGCAGGTTCTTTTTACATGACCAAAGGTGCCACCATTTTAGACGTTACCAGACATCCAAAATATAGGATGCATTTAATGCATCTTCCTGTGTAATGTAACCAGGGAGTCTGAGGAGTGTCTTGCACTATTAGACAACAATCAAGGCTGGTTAAAGACAGTCAAGTTGTTTTACTGCATCTAACTGCTCAGACTTGGGAAAGCTTTGGGAAACTCTGTCTGGATTTAATGAGTCATGGTGTTTATTACCTGTCCAACAGGTTTTTTTCGATAGCACTTGCTTTTCTTTTCATGTCAAATGTGAAATGAAACAAGTGGCTTTGAAAATCGTTATTTGGAGAGACAAAGGGAAGAGTCATAATGTCAGCCTTCAAATTGGTCCAAGGAGATGCTGAAGGAAAACACAGCCCCTTCTTGAAGTTGCAAGGGAGCAATAAGATGAGGCTGCAGGAAAAATGCTGTTCTGTGTAGGAAGGAATTCAGATTACAGGGCAAGCACTAGACGGGCTGGGAAGTAACTGCCATTTGTTATCAGGTAGCTAGCTGAGCTCTGGACTTGAACACTTTGGGTTTTTAATAGGTTCCCAGGAGGACATCTTTGGTTGACCAAAAGCTAGAGGTAACACGAATTCTCTGGAGACCTTATTTAATCTCCTTGTGTGATCGCCAGGGAAACTAAGATATTCACAAGTTTCTATCAGACAGCTGGATTTCAGAGAAAACTAATTGGCATTTCTGAATAACGTTGGGGAAGGAAACAGTCACTGGGAATGTGGTGAATTTGTCAAAGACTCCTGAAATATCAAGGACCGCAGAAAGCTGAGATTTCACTTGTGGTATTGATTAAAAACACTACCCAAGGCTTTATAAAAAGGAAAGGAAGTTCTGGGGAAAAGTTGAGTTTCCAATGAAAAGTATTTTAGGATACATGATTAACATGGAATGGATGATGATGATGATGATTACAGCAGTAAGATTAACAGCTAGTGAATTTGTGTATATTTTTACTTTTCTCAAAATTTGATTGAAACCACAAGACAGGAAACTGAATTCCTCTTCGGTAGAAATATAGCAAATAGATATGTCAAATAGAATTGATACAAATTATAAGAAAACGGAAGGGTAATACATATATCTAAACACTTACTGTGTGCTAGGCTGCAGACAAGGCTTTACCTGTGTTGCTGTGCATGATCTATTTGTTGATTTTAGTAAAGGCATGGTCAGAGAGCCGGTGACTAGTTAAGATGGACTTTCAACATTTAAATGTGCTTTTACCTACATGGCTATGAATGAGACAGTTGAACACAACACTCATGTTCTTAGGAGAATGAGGCCAAATTTGGCTGTGGTTCCTCATGTGTCTTGCAAGATACTTCATAGCCCCTGGTCTACCTCCTCTGAGGCCACTGTATGTGGGATGAGATTCCAGGCTCATTTTCAGGAAGAAAACCACTGGCATTATGGTTCAGAAATGATCACACCTTGAAAATGAATTGGCTTTTGATGAATGTTGGTAGCTTTTGCTCAGAAAGAAAAGCTGAGGGGTTTTCGTAAGCCATGAACAGATAGAAAGATGTCCACATTTGACAAATTATTTATAGAATTTCACTTTTGGCAAATTATCTCCTTGATCAGCAAGTGATCTGGACGCCTTTTGTGTCATTTTTATACACTCTCTCTGCACAGATAAAGCTGTTTGAGGAATTTAAGATGAAAATCAGGTGAAATCCTGAGCTGAATTTAGTAATGACAATCCAAAGACTCCCAAATCCCTAGATAAAGAGAAAATAATAGGAAAATGGAGGCTGTAAAGGACTCCAAGGGGTTTATCTCTTGTGTCCCGGGAAAGCCTGTGAGCCTTTTAAAGATGTAAGAATTAGATCTGGTGAGGGGGCTGAGGAGATGGCACAGGAGCTGCACATGAGCCCCTCAGCGGTGAGGGAGTCACCCTCCCTCTACCTATGAACACAGAGGAAGGCTTACTTCACCCTGAGGAGGAAAACCTATTTTTTAAATGAAACAAATGAGCCTGTTTTCCCAGAGGAACCAGCTCCTAAGCTAGGGTCATGTTGCGCCATTCTGGGTAGAGCCAAAAGGGTAACAAGGGTGCCCAACTCTTTCTGTCTCCATGTGCCCAGTCTGGCTTTGGTGATGCTGGCTGCTCAGAAGCCCTTGGTGGCCCTGACGAGGTGAAGGACGTTCTATTGGTGGGTCGCAGGCCTGAGGGGGCTGGAGGGGATGGACCTAAACGCCTGAGGCAAGTTCTCCCTATTTCACATTGAGGATGGTGTAGAGAAAATACTGGAAGGGTAGTCTGGAGGGGTATGCTGGTGCCCAAGTGTGGGCAGAAATTACTGAGGCAGTGGGAGACTCTACACAAACACTGTTCAGGGCCTGCTCTCCCCACAAAATGGATGTTTGAGATGCCAGGACATGGCTCTGGATGGTCCTGGCAGCTGGTACATTTTCTAGCTGATCAGAACAGGTCCTACCTGGAGATGCTGATGTCTTGCCTGGGCACAGGCTCACAATGTTTCTTATGGTTTACTGTAAAGTTTACTCCTTTCTTGAGGAAAATATTCTGTCAGGGCCCGTCGCGTCTCACCTTTCTCTGAGTACTGGCCTGCCAGAGCCAGATACGCTCACGTTCTCTCACTTCTGGCTGGCCCCGTGACTGCAAGATGTTACTTGTATTTGAGTATTTCCAGAGTTAGTTGGTAGACACTAGGTCCAGTGGTGGTTAGAGTGTGTGTGGGGGGGTGCACAATGCAGCTAATACTCTTTTCTGTTTATTAGGAAGGAGCGAGGCCACTCATCAAGGTGGAGCTATCTCAGGGGACATGATTTTCCCTCCTCTTACTTCTTGGGGAAGATCTGAGGCCACTTGCTTCATGCCAAACAGGGAATCAGAGCTTGAGATTGGCAATGGCACAAGCTGACCCAAGTCCAGAGTAGAAGAGGAGTCATGGCTGAGACTCTTGAAGGTCTCTGGACAACTTTTTGGCTACAGACTGGAGATCAACCTCAGATCCACACCACCAGATCCAACTTATTAGCTCCTATCCAGCTGTGTGTAGCCACAGGCGTCTTTCCTGCCTGCTCAGCTCCGCCTATTAGATGCCACCAAGGATGTGACTTCTCCAACTGTGTCCCCGAAACCACATACTTCAGACTCATGCTGGGCACCTGTAAAGCTGGAGAGTCCTTCTCTTATCCCATAGTCAGGAAATCAGGATTTCTAAGGTGGAACTCCAGAGTCTGAGCTTATAAGAAGGACCAACGATGACTAATTTTGGAATTCCTTAGAAAGCTGGTGCCTTACAAATCTTGCTCCCTCAGCGGGTGAGGGCAGAAGCTAGTTGAATTTCCAGAGCCCCTTTGTCTGCCTTTATGCATGTACATGTTCATCAGATGCAAACTTCCCCTTATTCCTGCCTCACGGCCCGTTGTGCACCCTTGTTCCCTTTCATGTCAGCCCCCTTGACCAAGGCTTTGGCATTCTGCCTTGCTCTTAACTTTGCTCCTCTTGGCAGCCTGGGCCTTACTCCCCAGATCTCTTTGTTGATTTGGGTCCAGTTTCAAGTAAACTGATCTCCCAGAATCTCAATGCTAACAGCTTCTTTACTATGAGGACCACCTGCTATCCAGAACCTCTGGCCTCTCTTTCTCATCAATGACTTTTGGTAGGAATAACTGCTCAAAGCAAGGTTGAATTCCCTACTTTCCTTTAGAGAAATGGTTCTCAAACTTGACTGTGAATTTGAAACATCTGGGAAACTTTTAAATATTCTCAAAATTGGAATACTGCCTTAACGGAGCTTACATTCTAATTGGGGAGACAGGTAATAAATTATCAAAAATAGTACAATACGACTTAAGGCAATGGTAAGTTGTAGGAAGGAAAAAAAGACAGTGTGGGAAATACGAAGTTACTAGGAGATGCTCAGAAAGTGCCTCTCTGAGGAAGTGATATTGAGCAGGGACCCAAATGACGTGAAGGAACAAGTCATGCAAGTGTGTGAGGAAGAAATCTTCCAAAGAGGGAACAGCAGGTGTACATGTCCTGGAAAGGAAGATGCTTGGCATGTTCCATCAACAGGTGGGATGGAACGCTGTGGATCAGGAGGAAGGTGTAGGAAATTATGTCAAAGTGATCGCCAGGGTTCAGTTCACGGTGGGTCTTGCAGGTCATGGGAAAGATTTAGATTTGGAGTTGTTCTGACGGTGATAGAAAGCCATTAAAAGATTTGCAGCAAGGAAGTAATGTGATTTGATTTATTTTCAAGGGTTCTTCTGGCCACCCTGTGAAGAAAAGTCTACATGAAGCAGGAGTAGAAGTGACGCATTGGGACGATGAGTCGTACAACTGTGGGCAAATTGAACAAACTTGATGCTGGAAAGTAGACAGGGCTGAAAGTGGCTAAAATTACACAATATGAGATTCTGGAGCAAGCCAAGACATTCCTCCCCGAACTAAATTCCTGTTTCCGTGACACTCGGGGTGCCTTGTGTCTGGTGCTCTGAATTAGAATGTAGAGAGAGAGCCTGGGGAACATCTGATGAGGCAATGGGAATATGCCTCTTTTGGGGTGTCAGAGTTATCTCTGTGTGGTATCAAGAGGGAGGCACCCAGTAACCTGGGACAAAGTGATGGGAAAAAATGGTTGGGATCCCTTTTTGGGTTGTATAGTTAAAAGCGTTGATCAACATGGTATCCATTAATCTTGATTGCAATGTTGGCTGATTTATTTAACCCCTCTCTACCTCAGTTCCTTAATTTACAAATTGAGAATGCTAATAACCACAAACTTAATGGGTGATTGAGAAGATTAAATTAGAGAATGTACTTCAAATGCTCAGACTAGAGCCCACCACCAAATAACGTTCAATAAATGATACTGTGCTAGTTGGTAAAAACCAAATGACAGACATACCTGGGATTGCTTTCTCCTGTCTTAGAGTAAGAAAGAGGTTTTTGTTTTTAAAGATTGGCCCTGAGCTAACATCTATTGCCAATCTTTTCTTCTTCTTCTTCTTCTCCCCAAAGCCCCCCAGTACATAGTTGTATATTTCAGTTGCAGGTCCTTCTAGTTCTGCCACGTGGGACACCACCTCAGCATGGCCTGATGGGCAGTGCTAGGTCCCCGCTTAAGATCCAAACTGGTGATACCCTGGGCCTCTGAAGCAGAGCGCTGGAACTTGACCACTCAGTCACGGGGCTGGCCCCAAGAAAGAGTTTTAATAGGGAGAAATTCATCAAGGTAAATAATCTGACATTCATAGTACTAGTTATGTGAGGATTATCTCATTCCAGTTATGAACGGGAATTCAAAACCTTAAAATAGGCGTATTTACTATTCATAGCTTATTTGTTATTCAAAGGAAGGTTGCAATAATGCAATTTTTATTACTTGTGGCTCACAATGGGGATTTAAGACTAGGTTTCTATTTGGGTGTCTGAAAATTGAGAGCTCCTTTGTTGCCATATTTTCACCATTATTTCTGTTCTATTCCACTTCCTTAATTAAATTTCTAGGTTGGTGTTTCTCCAAGTGTGTTCCATGGACCACCTCCACTACGATCATCTTCCAGGGATTTTTCAAAATGCAGACTTACTGCAGGAGTGGGAATAAGAAATGTGAATTATTGAAAAGCTCTGTAGGTAGTTTTAAAGTTTGAGAAACACCAGAAGTTTCAACCAGCCAGTGTTTCCCTCAAGTCTTGTATGTGCTTCTCAAGTCATCTTATGTTCTTGTGTCAAATATTTCACTTTCTTTTAAGTATGGAAAATAGTGTATAGGATATAAAATCCCCAAAGTAGGGCTTAGAACATGTAACCCCACTCCTACTTGTTACTTACCCCTTTTTTATAATATGTATGGAAAGAGCTTCTATTGATATTAATATATTATTACAGTTTTCCATATGAAGATTAGTCATCTCTGTTAATTATTTTATTTTATTATATAATGTGCTTATTATTATCCAGGAAGACGGTAGAGATGCAGCAATGGAAGGCACAAATTCATTTCAAATTCTGACTCTTCCACTTCGTGGTTTGAAATAAATTATACAAGTTCTTCTTGCCATAATTTGCTCTTCTTTATATGGGGATATTATTACGAAATTGACTTATTATATGATAATAAATATTAGATTTCTTTCCTTTCCAGTAAAAGCCTGTAACCAGTTCTAGAGAAGAATTCTTTTGCTTGTAACATTCATAAAAATGTGCCCTGGCAGGGCTGAGGAGGCAGAGTAAAATGTTGCCCAAGGACTAAGATACTGGGCTTTGTTTCTAAAAACTCTTTAAGACATAAACTCACAAAGGACAGTAACTCAGATAATGGACTTTTTGTGCTAAAAGATTGCTTTAATTTTAAAGTCGCAGAGAACAGGATTCTCTTTTCAATACCCAGACCATGGTACATTTTAAATAATAAGCTCTAAAACAACAATATTTAATAACAAAAGATAGTTAAAATAGAAAATTTGGAAGTGGCTTTGCATGTGATGGAGTGAAAGTTTCTACAGCAGAGCTGGTGAGAATGTACATTCGCCAAATATGTGAAATTAATGGGTTTGTCTGATTCCTGTTGCACTTAAGTCTCAGAAATGAGTTTGTAGGTCAAAACCTCTCCATAGATTTTTGTAGAAGTTTTACTTCCTTAGGAGCAAAAACTCAGATCAGGAATGAACTTGACCTGCTAAAGGAAAAGCAATTAAGTCTTACAAGTAAACCAGGGTTTTTTTTGTTTTGTTTTGTTTTTTAAGCAACTGTTGTCTCCTGTAATGACCTTGCCAAGAGGGAAAGATCTGGAACTTTATACTTTCATATGATAATGTTGAAGAATGAAAATATTTTGACCAACGAACATGAACGGATCAGAGCAGCATCTGACTACCCTTTACACGGGAAGGGCCTGCTGACGTGCCACAACTCCTGAGACAGCTCCATCACTGGAAATGCAGGAAGAAGGCAGAGCCTGTCCTGAACTCGGCAACCGGGAGGGCTGAGGCAGCCCAGAGAGACACTAATACCAGCTCAAGACAAGGTTGACATAAGGGAAGCCATATTGTAGAAAAGAAACCATATTGTAACTTTAAACGACCTATGATGAACTGTCCCAGACACGCTCTGTAGATTTTGTGGCCCCTCCCTGCTGCTTTAAGATCATAACTTTGTTCTTTTGCATTCCTTAGGAATGTGATCACCCCTGGGAGAGAGTCTACCCTGATAGCCATCACCCAGGACAACTGAAAGGTCAGGGTATAGGGCATTTTCTGGTCTCTGATGCAAACACAGTAAAACAAAAAGACTATCAGGAACTAAGACCAGATGTCTGCCCCCACCCAGAGACCAGCTGCCTCCCGCACCCAGAAACCAGCCCCTAATATAACTGGCCTGTAGTCTTTGTTCTGTAAGATGGTTCTTTTGGACATTAGTGGGCCATCATCCCTCTTGCCAGCAAGCTGTAATAAAGAAACCCTTTCTCTCCCATTACCTTGCCTCCTGACTGTTGGTATGTCTAGCGGCGAGCAGATGACCCACCTCGGGCAGTAACAACACTGCTGCTTCTTGCTGCCTGTGGCCTGAGAGCCTAAGTAAGCAGTGTGCTGACTTTGTATTTCAAAATTTTTCCGTATGAAGTTAGTTGTTTGCCCTGTCAATCATTTTTTCAGAGGCCCTGGGGAAGCTGCCAGGGTTTAGTATTTTTAGCTCCTTTATCGGATTAACACTTTTCTCTTTGGCTCTAACAAAGCAGGCCTTCTTACAAGTTAAGGTGCAGACAAAAGGCTCACTACTTGGGAAAATTCTTGTGGATTCAATAAAGCACTTTGACTAATTTTCTTTTCTCCCATAGGAACCTGAAGAATTCCGTCAGGATACCAGATTTTTAAAAGGCTTTCTTCCCAAGGGTCTTTACTTCAGCAATACATAACTACTTTCCTCACTCCTGCCAATAGACAGTTTTCATGAAGTTATTGTCAATGATGGTTGAAGACGGAAAATCTCCAAAGAAACGTCCATGGCTTTTAAGATAGGAGGAATTTTAGGGGCTGGCCCTCTGGCTGAGTAATTAAGTTCCTGCGCTCCACTTTAGCGGCCCAGGGTTTCACCTGTTTGGATCCTGGGTGCAGACATGGCACCGCTCATCAAGCCAGACTGAGGTAGCATCCCATGTAGCATGACTAGAAGGATCTATAACTAGAATATACAACTATGTACTGGGGGGCTTTGGGGAGAAGAAGAAGAAGAAGAAACCAAGACTGGCATAAGACGTTAGCTCAGGTGCCAATATTTTTTTTAAAAAAGGAGAAATTTTGATGAGTCCATTGTTTAAAAAAATCCCTCCATTTCTTAAGAGAGATACTTAAAGCATCAAGATTTCTTTCTAATAAACCTGGTAAAACATTACTAAAGGCTACCTTTTTTTTTTTTGAGATAAATTGTGGTCAAAAGATCTCAACTAATATTATGAAATTCAAAAAGCAAACTTCTATGGTAAGACTAGTGTCATAAATTATGAGGCCCAATATGAAATGAAAATGCTGGACCTCTTATTCAAAAACCAGGGGGAAAGTGCCACTAAATACTGAAATATAAATTTTGCTGTTTAAAATATTTTATTACTTATAATACATGTAACAGTGATACATGAGTAACAGTATAGGCTTACAAATGTAAAAAGACTTTTATTGTTGTAATAGTAAATATTGTAACATAGTAAATAATTCTATAATAATGTGATATCTTGATTGATCACGTGATTTTTCTAACTCACTTTTCTGGAAATTAATTTATTAGATCATTGTAACTTTGTTTTCAAAAAGTTGAAAGTGACATCAGTTGTTCCTGGCAAATGCAAGGTTGCAAATAATTTTTTATCCTTTTTAAATTTGAAAGGGATCTTTCTGCTGATGCAAATATTACTATAGCTGTTAAGAGTATTTTGTAAGCTGTGACAACATTGGGATCTCTTTTTGATTAATCATTTCACATATAAATTTTAGTATATTTAGAGTTGATAATGCTCATCGAATAATTTTTCTAAAAAGATTTAACTCTGTGAAAATCAGTTTTGTGCAAATCTGAATTTGCTTTTAAGTATAAATTGTTTCCTCTGACATTTTTTGAAATTTGTGTGGGTTGTATGAAAAACTGAAAAAGGCTTCATGCTTTGTATATAATTCAAAATGCCTGTTTATGCATTTTACTCTATAGCTTCAAATATAAGGAAGACAAATTTGTCTTCCTTATTAATAACTGGTTTATCTGAAGCTTCAGATGAAAATAGTGTTCTTTTCCATTGAATGCTATGCTCTTTAAGTTTAATTTCTATTTCTAAGCTTGCAGATGCTTGCTTTGCTGTGTTGCACTAGTTTTCAAAACCAGAAATTCTAAACTGTTTAAAAAGATTCTGGTAACTTCCTGATATGCTTTATGGGGATGCTGAAGCTAACATCTGCTGCCAATCCTCCTCTTTTTGCTGAGGAAGACTGGCCCTGAGCTAACATCCGTGCCCATCTCCCTCTACTTTTGTATGTGGGACGCCTGCTACAGCATCGCGTGCCAAGTGGTGCCATGTCTGCACCCGGGATCCGAACCTGCGAACCCCGGCCGCCAAAGCGGAACGTGCAAACTTAACCACTGTGCCACTGGGCTGGCCCCGAGGCATACACTTTTATTTTGTAATAATTTACTGACAAATTTTGCAGCCTGAGTGCTGGTAGTTCCCGATCAGGTGCTCAGGCTGGAAAGACGGTGGTTGTGCAGCTGTTGCCGCAACAGAGTGCAGAGAGAGATGGGCACCCGGCACCACCGTGTGTCCTGGGGCCCCATGCACTGCTCCCACAGCAGGGGCTAATGCTGCCAATTCTGCCACCAGTCTGGCCCCAGGTCCTGACGTGGGCTGGGCAACCTCCTTGAGGCCCCACAGCATCCCAAAGGGCTCCAAGACCCACACCTCTGTGCCAGATCAACTGTCTGCGCAGGCGCAGCAGGCTGTGCCCGTGGGCTTGATCCTGCGCATGTGCAGTCTGCTCCTGGACCAAAGCCGCCTGTGTGAGCTTCCAGCCGGCGTATCTCCTCACCTCCGCCGAGTTCCATTGTACCATTTGACTTCACTGCAAAATTCAAGTTCAAAGATAAGGTTATTTTCAGACAAGGTAGCAGAGCCTCAAACCCAGCATATGGCCCTTCCCAGCACGTGGTCCTGTGCGACTCGGAGAAACCTGTCCTGTCTGGGAGCAAAGTTACCCGGGGGTATGTAGTAATCTCAGCTTTTGGAGAAGTGTGTTCTTTAAAACGCAGATAGGAAGAGTAGAACTGTGAGGCATCTGTGGAGGGACAACAAGTGGGAAATTAAAAAAAGAACGTTCAGATACATGGCCTAGGAGCCATTGATTGGAGTGACACTTTTTTTTTTAACGTAAACTACGTAGTGCATTATTAAGAATTTCCCCTTCTAGTTTCTTAAAAAGGAGTTGGGAATTCAAGGAGTTTGTGATCTAATCTGAGTGCAGAGGCCTTCAAGATTTTAGCTTTTCTCCTCCTGGTATTTCATAGTTGCCTTTCCCGTGCTTCACTGGAGAATAATTATTATTTTAAAAAATTTTTTTTTTAAGAAGGAGAAGGTCTTAAAGATGACCCACTCTTTTTTTTTTTTTTTTAAAGATTGGCACCTAGGCTAATAACTGTTGCCAATCTTCCTTTTTTTTTTTTTTTTAAGGATTGGCACGTGGGCTAACAACTGTTGCCAATATTTTTTTTTCTGCTTTATTTCCCAACCTTCCCCCCCCCGCCCCCCATAATTGTATATCTTAGTTGCAGGTCATTCTAGTTGTGGGATATGGGACGCTGCCTCAACGTGGCCTGATGAGCGGTGCCATGTCCGCGCCCAGGATCCGAACCCTGGGCTGCCGCAGCGGAGGATGCGAACTTAACCACTCGGCCAGGGAGCCGGCCCCTGGAGAATAATTATTTTTAGCAACTCAGCTTTGTAGTACTTTCTAGAGCATTCGATTTGGTTTTCATAGAAATGTCTTTCTTTTTGTATTCATAGGTTATTGATTTTTGTAATATTTAGTCAATTGATTGCAATTACAAGTTCAACTGTTGTAATCAGGTTTGGGAGCAACGCTTTAGAGTAAGCAACTCAACGGGAGAGAAGATAATATAGCCATGAGCATTCAAATATACCAGAGACATCAATCAGAATGTTTGTACAGTAGTAATTGAGAGCATTGGTTTCTGGTGAGTCACTTAAGTGGAGGTGGGTTAAGAGCAGTTCTGGTGTAGCATGTCAAATCTACTGTATATTATGGGGAACACAAATATTTATCCCCAAATGTGTTTTCATAAGGGTCTGCGCCCAATAACATTCACAGTTAATTATTTTTATTTTACTTAAAAGATGAAACTGTTGAGTTAAAATGGTTCTGTAGTCCTCTGTTTGATAATTCATGCGCCTTTCCTTTTCCATTCTTTTTCATTCTGCGTTAACTTTTTCAATCCTTAGAAGTTAACCTATGAGACAGTCAACAGCATGTAAAACTGCCTTTTTGTCTGAAGAATGCTCTCCTAAGCCAGTAGCATCATCCTATGTGTGTGTGCATTTGTTTGTCTGTCTGCTTTGAGGTCTTTATTATTAAAGGCGTTAATTAGGTGATAGTCTTTCCTGGTCCTTCTTTGAGCTGAGTGGCTCTTTATTTTTCTAGTTTAAATTTTATTCTTGGATCAAACAACCGTATCAGTATCTAGACTGCCTTGTGTAAGCTCATAGTTGACTTGTTCTTATCAAATGATGCTTTGGTTTCATGCCATTGGCATAAATTGATGTTTTTAAAAAAATATTGGCAAATTACTTTTGCATTTGTTTTAGCAATATTTTTGAGGATATGGTTCAATAAATTCCAAAAGTCTTCTTTATGAGGGTCTAAAATTTAAATTAATTTAAATTAAATGATACTGTCCAGTATCAGAAAAAAAGTTGTGCTTATTTCAAGCGTCTGTTTCTTTGTTCTTCGTATGCTAGGGCACTTCGAGTCAAATCTACCTTTTTTCTAATTACTGCAGAGGAAATTAAGTCGTGCATTCATTGGCTTCACTTTTTCCCTTAGCCCAATCTATATTTATTTTTTAAAAACGTGCTATAATATATGTAATAATGTAAATCACTTCAAACCATTTTTGTAATAGACTAGAATTAAAATAATCATGTACCCTATTAAGAACTCATAAATCCATTTATCTTCTCATTTACACCTTCATGTGCTAAGTTATTATCAGGCACTCCTAAGGAGATGGACCTGTCTCCCTGATGTTGGCAACTACAGTTTTTTACATCCAGATGGTGCACATCTAAAAATGTGGCCTTTCAATCGCGCTTCTCATATAGCTGAGAGGGAGGAAAGGAAAATTTATTGAGAGAGCCATAGTTTCAATTCACGGAGCCTGAAGTATTGGTGTCATCAGATGCTGCACAGCCTACAACTCTCTGAGGGCTCCAGGAGTCTGGCCCGGTGCCACTAGAAGCCATCCGTTATCCTAGGGGAAATTAAGTGTGTCTGACAAAATTTCCCATTCTAGTTCATTTGCTCATGGTGTTACTGTGATGGGGATCCAGGCCTCCAGCCAAGATTAGGTCCCCCACGTTCTGGCTCTATCTCTTGATAAAGTTCAAAGATTCTGTCAAGGTTCATGGTTTCAATCTCTGACATCCTCGTTGTATTACATGTGGTCATGCAAAGTGTCATGAGCATATTATGGTTAATATTTTGTAAGGAAAACTTTCTTGCATCATCAGCTATTACAGTCCCAGCTGAGGCACAGGCCCCAGGGCTTTCCATTTCAACCTAGCCTGCCTGGCTTTTATGCTCTATTTCTCAGCAATTTCGAAATTGTAAAGGTGGCCAACAGTGGCAGATGGTACCTGACACTTGAAATAGGGGAACTCTCCTCCAGAAGAGGGAGGAATCGATGTACAATACCAGGCACGTTCCCAAGAGAACAAGAGTTTCAGCCAGTGGAAATGAGAGTGGGGTGGACATACGTTAAAATTGTTGATACTCTAAACTCCCTGATGAGGTATTTCTGCCAGATGCTGCTGTAACAATACTCTTAAATAAAAAGCTGGAGGGAGTGGAGAAGTGGGTCCTGTTTAACAAAGCATTTGCTGGAGGCCACTTGCTGATGGTTACCTCAATAGCTGTATTGCGGCAGCAGTGAAGCTGTTGTCATTAAAGTTGGAAATGAAAAATGAGAAAGACGTGAGTTCAGAAGAGCATACAGCCGCACGATCAGAGTTGTGGTTGTTGCCTTCTTTGGTGAGAAGGCACCTAACTGTTTTTTAAGGCTGTGTCTGAAATTATCACTGAAGCGGGAAGAACGTGGTGTGACCTTGTTTATTCAAAACTGTGGTCATGCATCGATGTGTATGGAACCTGGGACTATGAGAATTGGAAAAATTGAGCCTGGGAGAGTCGTGCTGTGGTTATTGGACTGGCTTCTGGGACACATGGAGGTGTTAGGTCAATTAGGGACTATAGGCTTCTCATTTTCGGGTTAGAGCTTGCAAGGTGGGCGTTGAGGGGAAGGTTGGTGAACTTGGACTCAACCCTCCAATGAGGCCAAATGGCTTCAAGAGACATGTGATGGGCAGAGCCTGAGAACATAGAGTGAAATAACTCTGGAGCCCCAAGGAAGTGGGAAAGCGAGGAGTGTTCATATCTCAGAAAGTCAGACTTAAGGAGCCTTTAGCGGGTCCACGGTCTCAAGTCTAGAGACTCAGAGCAGGAAGTAGAATCTTACACAGCTAGAACACTTTGAAGGAGTAGAGGAGAGATGAATGTGTCACAAAGATGTCAAAGGACAAAGAGCAGATGCATTAGGTCGCCAACACAAGGGATCACTTCATCTCTTTTTTTTTTTTTCCTGCTTTATCTCCCCAAATCCCCTGTGGTACATAGTTGTATATCTTAGTTGCAAGTCCTTCTAGTTGTGGCATGTGGGACGCTGCCTCAACGTGGCCTGACGAGCGGTGCCATGTCCGCGCCCAGGATCCGAACCAGTGAAACCCTGGGCCGCCAAAGCGGAGCGCATGAACTTAACCACTTGGCCACGGGTCTGGCCCCGCTTCATCATTTTTCTGTTGAAAAAGTTCGATTTCCTCATGTTGAAGTGATTCTTAAAAAAATAAGTTCGAATAATTCAGTTTCTATCATTTTGCAATTTTAAATGCAAATGATTTCCAAACTGCATGCAGTATATGAGATTTTTTTATAGGAAATGAAAATGGTTTATAATGCTATTCAGTTTATTCCTGAATGGAATTTTACAAATCGCCCCTCGACTCTGCTTTTTTTTTTAGCTTTCTCAGAGACTTAACATACCTATTTTTTATCTTTTCATTTAAAATCATGCCTAAAGAAAAAAGACTAGAAGGATATATAATATACTGATATGCTAACATGGTTATCTCTGGAGGATAGCATGAAAGTTGGCTCTTCGCTCCTCCCTATTTTTCAAATTGTCTTCATTGAACATGCATTACTTTTATAATCAGAAATAATCAATGGATACTATTTTAAAATTTTGTCTAAAAATGATATTGCCCCAATATCCTTTTCAAATCCATAAAGATATCTGTTTCCTTTAACACAAATACACACCCTCATTGAAAACAAAGGTATAAAAAATTAAAAGTCTTCAGAGTTTTATAGTTTCTGTATATGTATGTATGGGTATTAGCTTCCACATGTTACTGGAGATCATATTGTATCGGAATCCTAGTTTGTTGCCCGTGTTCAAATGCCAAGGAGCGAAGTTAAGTACATTTCTGTTTTCCATCCCTTTTATATCTCTGTTTTTTATATGTAGTTTATGGAGATACTAGCAGCTGGAAACATATGTGTAGCATGCAAATATATATATAATTTTGGATTGCTTTTTGTATAATCACCTCACTGAAGTCTTCCAGTTATTCTGAATCAATTTCTTATGAGGAAGAAAGAAAGCAACAATTTAGGTAAAGTGCTTTAACTCTTCGAATGATGATAGTTATAGACCCATAGTATCCTATAATTAGGCTTTGTACTAAATGTATCTTAGGACTATTTTGTTTCGTTGTTGGGAGACACTTGGCAATTTCAGTAGCTGCACTAATGTCTTGATATTGGGAACATCTCACCTGGAGCAGGAATATGCAACAGAGATGTCCTTTGCCTGTGACTAGGAAGTTTGCTGGCACTTGACAAGTATGGCTGTTATTCACAGGGGCTCTCAGTCGTTCAAAAGCACGCAGGATTTTACAACTGAAACTGTTATTTAAATATCACTTTGTAATCTTGTATTTAAAAATTAAATACCTTGGGAAAAATAATCTTCTTCAATATATTGGGATAATAGTGTACTAGAGGTAAAAAGAGATATTAAGTAGTATTTAGTCAAACCTTTTCATTTTACAGTTTTAAGTAAAAGGTTGAGTTCTAAACAAATGGAAAAAGAATTGCCAAAAATGAGTTCATGATATACAATATTCAGAGAGTAAAGGGAAAGTGTTTCTTGAGATAAATTTTTCAGAAAAGGAACTGAAAAAAATGTATTAATTTCATGGTTAGTGCTTTTGCAGTGCTGTTTTGGAAAAATTTTTCTTTCCCAAAATCATGATGCTATTCTGTTTTCCTTTAGAAACATTATTATCTTTTCTATTTAGATCTCTGATTTTTCTCAAATTAATTTTATGTATCATGTAAGGTGGAGAGATTAAGATTCTTTTCCTATCTAATTAATGGATTACTATTTATTGAAAAGATCATTCTTTCCCTAATTAATTACAGTGGAGCCTTTGTCATAAATCTGGTGAGTGTGCACGTTTGGAACTCTTTTAGACTCTATTACATTAGTCTATGTATCTACCCTTGCCCATCATTACACTGTATTGATATCAGGGTTCCATATTCTCCAGCTTTATTGTTTATTAGCATTGGCTTGGCTATTCTAGTTCTTTCTCATTCACATATAAAGTTTAAAATCAGCCTGCCAATTTTTACAAAACAGTTCTTCTGGGATTTTGATTAGGATTGCATTGAATCTTTGCGTCAATATTGAGAAAACTGACTTTTTAACAATATTGATTTTTTCAACCCATGAACGTGGTGTGTATCTCCACTTATTTAGATAATCTTTCTTTCGAAGTTGTGTTTTTAAGGGTTCACTGTTGATGTCATGAACATTTTTTACTTTACTTTTGATTCTCTTGTAAACGGTGTTTAAAATTTTATTTTCCGGATGTTTGTTATTACCATATAAAGTTGATTTTTATATATTGACTTTCTAATCAGCAATATTGTTGTATACACATTATTTTTATTAAATTGTGGATCCTTTTAGCTTTTCTACATGCATAAACATGTCATCTGTGAGTAATGGCACGTTAATTTCTTCTTTTCCAACTGTGATATATTTTCTTTCTTTTTCTCCTGGGCAGGATGCAGTACAATGTTAAATGTAAGTGGTGATAATGGACATTCTTTTCTTGTTTCTAACTTTGGCAGGTTTTAATATTTGACCATTAAGTATGAAAGTTGTTGGGGTCTTTTGTAGATATCCTTTTGTAGATTACAGAAGTTTCCTCCTATAGCTAGTTTCCTAGATTAAAAATAATCTTAAATAGGTGTATAAATTGGGATTAATTAAAATTAAGAACTTTTCTTAATTAAATACATCTTTAAGAGTGTAAAAAGACAAGCCATAGACAAGGAGCATGATATTGACAATGCCTGTGTCTGACAAAAGGCTTAAAATAAAAGACAGATAATCCCATCCAAGTGGACAAAAACAGCTTGAAAGACCTTCCAATCACCAAAGCTGGTATAATTTGAGCAACGAAAGTTTTAAAAAGTCTTGGATTATACTCAAAGAATAAAATAAATATTCATGAATCCATACTGATGTAAAGAAATGATTAAACAAAAATAAATGAGAAGGGACAAATACTCCTTACAGAAGAATTACAAACAGTATGTGTCAATCCACCCCCTTCAGGAGATTAAACTTAATTCCTCTTCCCTTATGTGTGGGTTGCCCTTAGTGGCTTGCCTCCGAAGAACAGAGACGCAAAGGGAATACAGTAATTGCTTAGTGGAGAAACCTGTCAGATACCACCTCATCCAAGTGGTGAAGCTTTGCTCACCACTGCTAAGTCATGTTGATATCGTTCACTTTCTGAATTGTTGCAATGAGAGAAACATTTCACATGTATGGTGCTCTACTGAGAGAGTTACCTTAGAGGTAAAGATGGAGTTAGGTCATGCAGAATCTTTGAGACCACTGTAATGATTCTGTGTTTTGTTTGAAAATCAATGGAAAGGCATTCATGATAAACTGGGTTGAGATTTTTGCAGGAGCACAAGAAGCAGACAGGGAAGTCAGGGAGCTAGGTGTTCTCGGGCACAGGGATCATGAGCAGAATAGTACTGAGGAGGTGCGGGAAAAGGATGCTGGAGGAAGCCCCGCATGCAGGAAAGACCTCCCACAGCCAGAGACTCCAAGCATGAGGTCGCCTTTCAGCTTTACGGTCACAGAGGCTAGAAAAAATGCTTTTATCAGCATCCAGAATGAAGTAAAAAAGATCCAAGTATATTATTGAAAATTATTATTTTTTAAATGCCAATTACACATCATGGAGGCGATATTTAAGGTCACATTTTTCCTATCATTATAATATCCATTACCTCCCCAGTAAGCAATGCTAATATCAAAAGTCATTTTCTCAGTGCACACTCAGTAATGAAGTGACTTCTAGGTGGGATTGCCTAGTTGATTTATTACCGCAGCTGGGTGATGGGAGGGCTTCCCTGGAAGGCTTTTACAATTTATCAAGTTTTCTTGGCCTAAGGAAGGGTAATTACTTTTCTGGGATTGATGTGATGTGTGAACCAATACAAACGCTGGGGATGTAAACAATGACCAATCTTTTACTCAAACAAAATTAAACTGTAACACACTTACTATATGTAGAATAGGCATTTAACAGTTTCAAGGGATAGTTCCAGAAATATCCTCCTCTTCAAATTTCCAAATGCAATATGACATACACATTTGTCCTTCTATGCATGTAACAGCCGGGAGTGAGGTGCACTCAATGGTAAAGGATGTGCTTTTGCAACTCAAATAAAAGCAGACTCTAAAAAGTATAAATCAGCACATGGCGTAACTTTCAAAATGACTCCTGAATGACAAAAATCACAAAGGCTAACTTTAAAGATACCAATGTATTTTTTAAATTTGTGTTGTGGTGTGAAGACTATAAAGCTGCTTTTCTAATCAGAAGCTTTTTTTTTATCATTCCATACTAATAAGACATGGAGACATTTAATCTAAAACAGAGAAGATGAGGAAGGAACAACGTATCTGTCTTCAAGCAGTTAAAATGTCATCACGTAAAAGATGAAACAGATTTGTTATACAACACTCCAGAAAATAAAATAAGGAACAATAGTGATAATGCAAGAGAGGATTTAGATTTATCATAAGAAGAATATCCCTAATAATTGTAGTTGTCTAAGAGTGGAATTGTTTTGTTTTCTGTTTGTTTGCAAAGCAATGAATTTCTCATCACTGAAAGTATTCCAATAAAAATTCGGATCAATGTCAGAAAAGCTAGAAATGATTCCTACATGAGGTGAAGTTTTGATGGGATTACTTAGGAAATGACTTAAGACTCAAAGTGTTTGTGTTGGCTGATGTACAATACCCATAAGTCAAAGTTCTAGGTAAGATTTCTGTTTCTGGCATACAAAAAAATTTATTAAATGAATGAAAGCAATTATCCATCTTTGTGGTACATTTTTTTTGTAAATTTTGTATCAGAGTACATTTCTTAGAAAAAATGAAATATGTTTCTAAACCTCCAGAGCCCCATAAACACAAAGGAAGTTGTTTCAAATGTCCTTTCTTATCCCATCAATGCAAAAGTCATAAATTGTTAGAAATTGAGGTGAGGTGTAAGAAGGTGAAGCCAATTGTAATAAAGAGCTACTAGTTGGTCCCTCTGGGATTCCTCTGACTTCTTTGACCTCTCAACTGACATGAGTCCTTCCTCTTCCTTTGTGGGAACTGTCCCATCCGTGTGCTTCTATTCTGATCCTAATCCCCCCTCCGCCCCATCTTTTATCACAGTAATTAGTTCAGGAATTTTTATGTGACCCAAGCTGACCCTAATCAGAAGCTTCCCTGAGATTTTCCTAATGGAGATGGAACTTGAATTTCCTCTTTCCTTATGGTTTCCTAAACTGTGTCATGTCGGCTCAGAGTTACTGGAGGCCATGTTCCCTTTTCTAAGGAGACAGCCCATTTGGAATAAAGAGAACTTTCTAATCCATTCTCCATACTACCAAAGAGAAACGTTTCTAAAACCCAACTAGAACTAGTTGGAGGAAAAAACCGAGGGGCGTTATCTATTTAAAGGACAACGATGTGTCCCTAAGGAAGAGTTATATGAGCCAGAACCATTCTAGGTCTAGTACCTTGAATCTGAGAGTAAGGATTCAGTGGTTATTAATCTTGGTTTATCTCATCCCTACTTCTAATATGGATGGGCTCATTTCTCTTTGAATTCATATATTTTATTGAGACCCTCATATGGGCGAGGAAGTATGAGTGATCAGAAATAACAACTCACAAGTGAATCACATGAATCCTTGGTAGTAATGAACTTATGGTTAGAGACAAAGAATGTTGGGTAATGTGGCAATCAAGAGCATTAAAATGCACATCTGGGGTAGGTAGTAGGTACTAAGAACACACGAGGAGGAGCCAAACCCTGCCTTGGAGATCAGAAATTTATGCAGTTTTGTGGTACATTTCACAAAGCCTTGTATTCATGTGTGTTTCTTGAAGAAGTGATTCAAATTAGTCCTGACTGGTCAGGAAGAGCTAGCCAGATAAAGAGGAAGGTAGAGTGCTCCATTAGCTTAGAGGTAGCATTGCTAAAGCTATGAGAGTATTCGAGAGGTTTCCAATTCCTCTAGTGTCCTTGTTTTTGCCTCCCCAGTCGTCTTTGGGTTTCCCTAAGAATTCTTCCTTAAGTACAGTTGTGTAGCTCTCTCAGCTGTAATCCACTGTTATTATACTGGAGCCCTGTTGGTGTGGCAGTAAGGTGAGTAGTGGAAGTCTTCTATAATCTTATGATTAAATCTAAGTCTTTTAGTGGAGTTCTGAAACTAGGTTGTGACCTTCAAAAGTTCTTAGCTTTAATTTTCCCCTTTAGATCATACAGGGAGACTTGAAGGGGCTCTAGTTGGGAAATACCTTTCCTCAAGGTTGGATGAGGCACTAAGAAAGACTTTTACCCCAGAGAACAGGTCTTTTTGTGTAGAATGCTCTGGGCGTATTTCACTATGGTTCCTCTTCCCATCTCCCTCCAAGAATCTGGAGGGAACCTTCTTGATTCTTCATCTCAAGAACTTGGTGGGGCTCCTGAAGATAAAAACCCATGACAGTGTGCTCCACCCTCAAGAGTGCATAGTTTAGAGTTTCTCATTCTCACACTTCTCCACACTCAGCCTTTGGGAATTCATCAAAATTACTGTTTCAGTAGTCCTACCAAGTAATGACTCCAGCAGCTTCTGCTCCATATAAGTAGATCTTGGCTGTAAATCTCTGGATTTGTCTGGCTCTTTAGGTTTTGGAATGGTGGATTGCCTGGTGAACTCAGTTTTTTGATGTGTCCAAGAAAAGTTACTGATATCAGTCATTCAGCTTTTATTTTTGTTGTAAGGATGAGAATGATGAGTTTTAGAGTCTTTACTTGTCAAAACCGAAACTGGAAGTACCACAATGGAATAACTAGAAATCGACAACAGAAGAATAATAGTTAACTCTCCAAATACTTGGAAACTGAATAGCGCATTTCTAAATAATCCATGGGTCAAAGAGGGATTCTCAAGGGAAGTTAAAAAAAAATACATTGAACTGTATTAAATGAAAACACAACATATCAAAATTTGTGAGACACAGCCACAGCTGTGTTGAGAGGAAAATTCATAGTAATAAATGCTTACATTAGGGAACCAGAAGTAGCAATTCAGTAATCCATGATCCTGCCTTAAGAACCTAAAACAAAAAGAAAAAAATAAACCCAAATCGATCAGAAGGAAGGAAACAGTAACGACAAGAGTGAAAATCAATGAAACAAAAAGATGTTCTTTGTAAATATCAGTACAAGTGACAAAGCTCTAGCGGGACTTATAAAGGAAAAAATAGAGAAGACACAAATACCTATATCAGAAATAAAACAGTGGATATCACTACCAACTCTGTGGATATCGAAAGGATAATAATGGACTACTATGAATAACTACACATATAAGTTTGACAACTTAGATGAGATGAACTAATTTCTTGAAAAAACACAAACTAGCACAATTTACCCAATAAGAGATAGATAATCTGGATAGCCCTAGAATTATTAAGTAAATTGAATCCGTATTTGAAAAACTCCCATAAAAAGAGATTTGCAAACTCAGTTGGATTCACTAGAGAATTCTGCCAAATGTTTAAGGAAGAATTAAAGAAGATTCTACACAATCACTTTTAGAAAACTTAGGAAGAGAGAACACGTCTCAATTAATTTTATGAACATAGTATTTCCTCAATACCAAAACCAGATAAAGACAGTTAAAAAAATAAAAGCAAGAAACTACACAGCAATAATCCTCAAAAATATTGATGTAATATTTCTTAACAAAATATTAGTGAATATTATTCCACAATACCTAAGAATGCCATGACCAAGTGGGATTTACTCCAGGGATGCAAGGTTGGTTCAATATTTGAAAATCAATGTAACTCATAATATTAACAGGTTAAAGAAGAAAAATTACATGATTATATCAATTGATATAAAAATAGCATTTGACAAAATTTGACAACCATTCATGACAAAATCTCTCAGCAAACTATAAACAGAGGGAAATTCTCCATCTTGATAAAAGGAGTCTATGCAATACCTACAGCTAACATTATAATTAATGATGAAAGAGTGAAAGCTTTCCCCCTAAGATCATGAAAAAGACAAGTATATCGGCTCTCTTATTTTTTTTATTTTTATTTTTTGAGGAACATTAGCCCTGAGCTAACTGCTGCCAATCCTCCTCTTTTTGCTGAGGAAGACTGGCCCTGAGCTAACATCCGTGCCCATCTTCCTCTACTTTATATATGAGACTCCTACCACAGCATGGCTTTTGCCAAGCGGTGCCATGTCCACACCTGGGATCCAAACCGGAGAACAACGGGCTGCCAAGAAGCAGAACGTGCGAACTTAAATGCTGTGCCACTGGACCGGCCCCTGGGCTCTCTTATTTAACATAATACTGGCCCCCTAAGATCATGAAAAAGGTAAGATATGGGTTCTCTTATTTAACATAGTACTGGAAGGTCTAGCCAGTGTAGTGCCATAAAAAAGGAAATAAAATACATAAAGATCAGGGAGAAAGACATAAAATTGTTCTTGTTTCCAGATGAAATGATTGTTGACATAGAAAATCCCAAAGAAAATCCAAAAACCCCTCCTATAGTCAATTTACCAAGTTCACAGTATCCAAGGTAAACATGCAAGAATCAATTATATTTCTATCTATTAGTAAAGAACATGTGGATACAAAAATTAAAAATACAATAACACATATTCCCTCTAAATATGAAATACTTTAGTATATATCTAACAAAACATGTCTAGCACTTGCATGCTGAAAACTGCAGAACACTGATGAAAGACTTCAAAGATCTAAACAAATGGAGAGAGAGAGATTCATGGATTAGAAGACTCAACATAGCAAAGATGTCAATTCTCTGCACGTTGATAAACAGGTTTAACATAATTCCTGTCAGTATCTCGATGAGATATTTTGTAGGTATAGACAAAATTATTCTAAGAATTATATGGAAAGCAAAGTAGATGTAAGAGCTAAAACAATTTTGGAAAAGAAGAATAAAGTGCTAAGAATCCATCTACCTTATTTCAAGACTTATTATATACCTATATTGATAAGATTGTGTGATACTGGAAGAGGATAGATATATAGAACAATGTAACAGAATAGAGAGCCTAGAAATAGATCCACACAATATGGCTAATTGATTTTTGGCAAAGGTGTAAAAGTGATTCAATGGAGGAAGGATAGCCTTTTTTTGATAAATGGTGCTGGAACAATTGGATACCATAGGCAAAAATATGAACCTTGACTGAAACCCCATACCTTACACAAAAATTAACTCAAAATAGATCATGGACTTAAATATAAAATGGAAAACTGTAAGCATTTAGAAACAAACGTAGGAGAAAATCTTCAGGCTATCAAGGTAAGTAAAGTGTTCTTAGACTTGGTGTCAAAAGCAAGATCCATAAAAGGAAAAATTGATAAATTGGACTCCATCAAGTAAAGAACTTTTGCTCTTCAAAAGACCCTTTTAAGAGGAGAAAAATTAGGGGCAGGCCCGGTGGCGCAGTGGTTAAGTTCGCAAGTTCCGCTTCTTGGCGGCCCAGGGTTCGGCAGTTCAGATCCCGGGTGCAGACATGGCACTGCTTGGCAAGCTATGCTGCGGTAGGTGTCTCACGTATAAAGTAGAGGAAGATGGGCACAGATGTTAGCTCAGGGCCAGTATTCCTCAGCAAAAAGAGGAGGATTGGCAGTAGTTAGCTCAGGGCTAATCTCCCTCAAAAAAAAAAAAGAGGAAAATAAACATTAAAAACTGGGAGAAAATATTTGCAGACCAAGAATCCAACAAAGGAGTAATATCTGGAAAATATAAAGAACTCTTAAAACTCAACAGCAAAACAAAACAAAAAATCCAATTATAACATATACAAAAGATGTGAATAGACATTTCACCAAAGAGAAAATGCAGAGGAAAATAAGCATGTGAAAACATGTCTAGCATCACCAGCCATTAACAAAGTGAAAATTAAAACCAAAATGAGATATTTTGCATGCCTATCAGAATGGCTAAAATAAAAAGCAGACAACACCAAATGGTTGCAAGGATGTGGAAGAATTGGATCACTTGTACATGGCTAGTGGGAATGCATGTAAAATGTTACAGCCACTTTGGAAAAGAGTTTGACAGTTTCTTAAATAATTAAACATGCAAATACCACGTGACCTAGGAATAATCCCTGAGAAATAAAAACCTATGTTCATACAAAAGCCTTTATACAAATATTCATCACAGCTCATTTCATAACAGCCTCAAACTGGAAACAACTGAGATACTTTTCAATGGGTGAATGTTTAAACAAACTTTGCCAAATCCAAAACACAGAATACTACTCAGCAATAAAAAGGAATGAATTATTAATACACGCATATTAATATATTGATACAGGAACAACTTTGATGACTCTCCAGGGAATTATGTTGAGGAAATAAAGTCAATCTGAAAAGGTTACATACTATACAATTCCATTTATATCACATTCTTAAAACAATAAAATTATAGAAACAAAGAGTACATTTGCAGTTGCCAAGAGTTAGGGACAGAAGAGAGAGGGAGGGAAATGGGTCAACATGAGGGATCCTTGTGGTGATGGAAATGTTCTGTATCTTGACGTTATCAATGTCAATATCTTCAAGATGTCGCCATTGGGGGAAACCACGTAAAGAGTACATGCGATCGCCCTGTATTATTTCTTACAATTGCAGATGTATCTACACATATATAAAAATTAAAAGTTTAATTAATAAAAGCCAAATCTTGACATATTTGGGAAATAGAAATTCAATGTGTGACAATGCACTTACTCTATCAAGAGGAACAATGGGGCGCAGCCAGGTAAATTAAGGAGTCACACACACACACCCCCTACTTAAATCTTCACCATCAGTAAAATCTCTGGGTAAGATACAGCAAACAAAAGTAGAAACAGCAAAAGCAGGAGTGGGCTTTCCATTTCTTCCCTGAGTTGCACTGACGCTGGCTTGAGGGAGGGAACTGGAATTTGATGACCTTATTCACAGCATGAATAGTTCCACCCCCAAATCGTTTTTTTAAGGGCATCTCTATCCCTTCCCTTCCTCTGCCAAAAAAAGTTCAACAATAACCACCCTGCGAACTATTCTTTTTGTTAGCTGAGGCTTCAATTTTTGTGAGATTTTCATCTTAGGTTTAGCATTATGCTAACATATATGAATTCAATTGAATTCATGGAAAATATCACCTCCTGTATGAAATTCAAAGAGTTAATATTATTTACATATAAGCATACTTTATAAACAAATAAGAAAAAGATGAACAGGGGTAAGAACTCTTTGTATTCAATGGCAAGGTATCAGTTTCTACTCAAGGTGCTTCAAATATCTTTGAGTCTCAGAGAGAGCAGTTTACCAGCCAGCTTACGGACCTAATTAAAGTGTTCTCTGGAACAAAACAGTAAAGTAGTAAATTTCTCCTTTCTAGAAAGTTATAAAAATGTCTAATTGCTTAAAGAGAAGAGTGGGGTGAGAGCTGGAAGTGGCGAGCAATATTTGAAATCAGTAGACCACAATTGCCTTAAACCTTGCCCTATATAATCCTTACCTGAACCTTGTAACTTATTGACTTTCCCTACGTAGTCTAAACCTACCTACCTACTGTAAGTAGAAAGTAGAGTTTATGTGTCCTTTTCAGATCCAGCTTAGTAGAGTGTAAAGTCCCACTGGCTTCTTTTTCAGATGCTCGCTTTATAAGCACTCCACCAGAAAGTGTCCTGCAAGTATTTTTGAGATTCCCAGGGAATGAGTAGTACTCCCAATCCAGTTTTCTGCATTTTTACTCACCCAGTCTCCACCCATCTTGTCTTGGTATCAAACTGTGTCCTTTGCTGCTTATGCTGGTCACTTTGCTGGGTGGGCCTGGTGGACTTGGCTGGTGAACCTTGCTAATGTTTCCAAACCAGAGGTTGCAAGACATCCATGCACTGGATGCTGGCTGCCCCAGGAACTGGCCCCATCCCTGCCCTTTCGAGGCTTTCACTCCTGTTCAATGAAAGGCTGGAAAGTTGTTTTGCTGCCAGCTTGTGGCTTGCAATGCCATAGCCAAGAAAAGCTTGTCTCTACCACCAGAACCACTCAAGGCTCCTCCTGCCTCAGATCCTGGTTCAATACCTCTCCCTAATTGCCTGCATTAAAAGCAGGACACACCCTTCCCAGGTATTCCTGCTCATTTCCTGCCCCTGAATGGACCATGTCCTGGGATGAATGACTATCAGAATATCCCCTACCTTTGTCAACCAGGTGATGTTGAGGTTTGGTGATGTTGACCCATGGTTCTATGAGATAAACTCAAAATCATCTAGATTTGGTGCATTCCAGAGATTTGGGATAGTTTATTGTTTTGGGGCCACGTACACGAAATAGTTTTCAATTTAACTTGGCATGGACTTGGAGAGGAGACACAGAAAGCACCAACTCCTGGAATGACAAAGACTACTTCATTTTTATGGTTTTAAAAATCATTCCACTTTCCTCTGCTTTCATTTTAGTCTGAGCAAGGATAACAAAGTTTAGTAAATCCAAAAGCATATTTAGGCAACTCTACGTTGTTATGTCGATGCTGCAAATAAGATTGTTTTATTCAGGGTCAGATCCTGTTTAATACAAATCTCATCATTAATTCTTTGCTTTAGAATTATAAGAAACCTTGTTAAACAGCCCTGGACACATCTGCATGGTTTTTGTTGAGTGCTAACAAGACGACTGTGCTTATTTATTTATTTATTGAATAATAGCTTCTGTTTTTCTTATACAGTTTGCCAATATTAAAAGATAATAGTGACATATTTATATTTCACTGGATTTAATTTGCTAGACTATCGGTCCCTTAGGAAATATTATAATTGTTATAATTATTATTTTCCAAATAATCAAATGCGAGCATCTCAGGATTATTGAGTTAGAGGCATGGAACTGAAAGTGATGATTTGGAGAAAATCTACTTGTAATATAATTTGCAACTGCATTATGCCACTTGCTCTAGGAGAACATGGGTAAATTTATTTGCAAGTAAAATATTTCATGGAATTAATATTAGTGCCATTTTATGTGAGTTGTAAAATTTCAGAGTTGTTTTAGAGACCACTCTAAAACACTAAAATTACTCATATAACATAAATTAATGGTGAAGAAGAATTGTGGTAACTGGTTAAAAAAAATATAAACTTAATGGTTGTGTCCTATAATTTTTTTAATTTCTAGAAAGAGCACATATAACTTATAGCAACAGCATTCTTGCATAAAGTAAACATTAGAATGTCTTCATTTTATGTATTTTATATATGCTTGCTCATGTTTTGTTCATATTTTTATCTTTTTGACCTTTTCATGTTGGCATATGAGAATAAATGTCTTGAATGTGCAAAAGTGTAATTTTAATTGCTGTCCATTTTACGTGAGCCAGAGTCCACAGCACTTCTTGTAAGTGGCATGAAAAGATTGACACATTCCTTGGAAAACTGCTCATGCACATGCTTATCTCTAGTTGTCTAGCTTGCTTCTGACAGGTGTTTTTTACAATTAGAATCCAGGATGTATTCTCATGTCATATGAAGCTTTGTTTTAGAAAAGGCCCCAACAAAGAATGCAAAAACCCAAAGGTGGACATCTGAATGGATATTTCCATTTGTGTTTAATTTGTTGACGTATGCTGAAATTAGTATGTTATTTTGGATTTCTAAGGAAGGACACAGAATCAAGTTTGAATGAGAAAACTAGCTTGTTCTTTGCCACTTTGTAGTCAAAAAGCATATGACAGCATTATAAATTTGATACAGTTGACTTTTAAAAACAAGTATATTATGAGATACAAAAAGAGGACATGATAGATTATGTAACATTAAAAAAAAGTCTTGTAGTAAGCATCCAGCTTAAAAAATAGATTATTATTAATAGTTTACCTAATCCTTTTATGTCCCTCCCTGACTCTGCATCTTCTCTAGAGGTATATCCATTTTCCTGAATTTCAAGCTGATCGTTCCTTTGTTGTCTTTATAGTCTTATCATGTGTGTATACGTCCCTCAACAATGATTTGTTTGAATGCACCTGCTTTAAACTGCAATTAAATGGTCTCTTACTACATGTATTCCTATGTGATATTTCTTTTTCTCAGCTTCATACTCTAGAGATTTCTCCATGGTGATGCATGTAACTCTGGTAGGTTGATTACTTAATTTCTTGTCCCTGCTTTGGAGTATTCCACTGAAAAGATATTTTGCAATTGATTGATATGTTGCAATTGATTTGAATGCCTGCTATTGATGGGCATTTAAATTCCTTGCCTCCTTTTGTTACTAGGAAGAGTGCTGCTGTGGATATTCTTGTATACCTCCAGGTATATTAGAAAATACATGAGGGATATTTTCTCGTGGGGTATGTTTAGTCATAAGGCATTCCTATGTCCAGCTTTACAAGGTAATATAGACTGTATTCCAAAGTGTTTGTACCAAGTTACATTCCCACCACCATGTGTGTGTTTTCATTCCTTTACATCTTTGTCAACACTTGATATTATCAGACTTCAAATTTTGCCAATTTGATGCTAGTGAAATAGATTTAAATTGTGGATTTCCTTTTCATTTGTCTGATTAATATTGTGGTTGAGTCTCATTTCATATATTTGTGGGCCATTCATGTTTCCACTTCTGCAAATACGTGTTCGTGACTTTTTTTTGTTGGCTAATTTTTCCATTGGATTGTTTGTCTTTTTCTTACTGATCAGTTAAAAAAATTAATACTATGGATACAAATCCTTTATTCGTTTTATGTATTCAAAATATTCTCTCCCAATTTGTGACTTGCCATTTCCCATTATGGTATCTTTTGTTGAACAGAAACTTTTTTGTTTTAATGTAACCAAAAATTATCAACCTTTTCTGCTTTTGGGGGGTCTTGTTTAAGAAATCTTTTCCTGCATAGGGATGATAGGATTCCCTTGTATTTTTTTTCTAAAAAGTTCAGCTCAAACTTTATTATTTTTCAATATGAATAACCATTTATTGTAGACTTCATTCCTTCCCCACTCATCTGCAATGCACACTCAGTCATCAATCATGTAAATGGCCGTGGGTCAGCTTCAGGGCTCTCCTCATATTTACTTCTAATTTAGTGCCACTCTGTTTTAGTTACTCCTATTTCACAACACATCTTGATTGCTATTACTTTACTAAATATTTGTAACTTAATTTTTATTACTTTATAGTAAGCCTGTACCTAGTAGGGCAATTATTTCCACCTTGTTCTTTTTCAAGAGCGTCTTGGCAATCCTTGGACATTTGTTCTTCCTTCCAGATTTTAGAAATAGCCTATGAAGTTCCTGAAAACCTCTGCTGGGAAATTTATTGGGATTCCATTGAACCTATAGGTCAGTTGTACAGTAGTGATGTACATTCAACATTGAGTTTTTATTCAAAAATTTGACATAACTCTCTTTTTATTAAATATTCTTTGATACCTATTTTTAAGTGTTTTGTACCTCTTTGATGAGAAGGCATTCAACAGAATGCTTAAAATCTTTATTTTAGGGTGCCAGCCCAGTGGCGTAGTGGTTAAGTTCACACACTCCACTTTCGCAGCCCAGGGTTCAAGGATTCACATCGTGGGCATGGACCTATATGTCACTCATCAAACCACACTGTGGTAGCATCCCACATATGAAATAGAGGAAGATTGGCACAGATGTTAGCTCAGCAACAATCTTCCTCAAGCAAAAAGAGGGAGATTGGCAACAGATGTTAGCTCAGGGCCAATCTTCCTCACCTCTGCCAAAAAAAAAAAAAATATTTTAGGTTCATTCTAAGGTCCTAGATTTTTTTTCTTTCTGTTTAAAATGGTATCTTCTTTGTTGTTGTGTGTGTGTGAGGAAGATTGGCCTTGAGCTAAGATCTGTTGCCAATCTTCCTTTTTGCTGAGGAAGATTGTTGCTGAGCTCACATTTGTGCCAATCTTTCTCTGTTTTATATGGGATGCCACCATAGCATGGCTTGATGAGTAGTGCTAGGTCTGTGCCCAGGATCCAAACCTGCAAAGCCCGGTCCGGCAAAGTGGAGCACATGAACTTAACTACTATGCCACTGGGCTAGCCCCTGGTATCTTTTTTTAAATTATTTAAATAGCTCTGTTGCTGTAGAATATAAATTCAATCATACTTTTGTCTATTGATTTTGGGTAAGCAATTTTGGGAAATTTTCTTATTAATTGTAATAATTTGCCTGTGCTTTATTGAGACTTCTGTAGATAATCATGTTTTCTAAAAATAATGACAATTTGGTTTCTTTTATCCCAGTTTTGCCTTTAATTTCTTTGTCTGTTTTACTATTTACTTATTTTGGTCTTGATCTTAAGAAAATAGTTGGAACTTTTCATTCTTTCAAAGAATATTCAGACATGGCTTGGCATATGCCAGCAACAAACCAACAAAATCCCGGATATCTTGAAGCTCATATTTTAGCAAAGAGAGGAGTGAAGACAGAAAGTAACCAATCAGCATAATAAATAACTAAATTACATCGTATCATAATGCTGATCAGTGTCATGGAGGAAATAGTACAAAGACCTGGCTCAGGTCTGGCAGGTGTTGACACTTCACATTACATGATCAGTAGACCTCAGGGGGGAGATTTGATTAGAGACTGATGGAAGTGAGGGAGTTAGTCATGGCCATATCTGAGGGAGGAATGTTCCAGGAAGAGTTAATACGTAGTCCCTTAGGTGGGAGCATGCCTTCTGTGTTCCAGAGACATCATGGAAGCCAAGGCTAATGTGGAATGATTGAGGGCAGGAGGATAAAGAAGAGGTCAGGGAGGTGGTAGACACTGAATAGTTCAGGGCCTGGGATATTTTAGGAACTCAGGCTTTTACAGGACGTAATGGGGAGTCATGGGAAGGTCTGACAGAGGGAGGCCGTGGCCTGCCTTAAGCTTTAAAAAGACCGCATTAGCTGCACTATTTGGAATAGATGGCGTGTGTAGAATTGGGATGCCGAAAACGAGGCAAGCAGGCCATAAAGGCAATTCCAACACTCCACGTGAGAGACAGCAGTGCTCTGAACAAGACGGTAATCAGTGGTCCAGCTCTTGATATTTTTTGAAGCTACAGTTAATGAGAAGAGGCAGAGAAGAGTTAAGAGTTCTGAACTCTTTGCCAACTGGCCAAGATGGGAGCAGGCTTCAGGTTTGAAAGCAGCGTCAGGAGTTTGGTTCTGAAAATGTTACATTTGAGATGCTCATTTGACATTAATTATGATGTCTACTGTAGGCTTTTTATAGGTGGCTGTTATCAAGTTTAAGAAATTCCTTCTTTTCTTCCTGCTAATACATAGATAGGGCATTCCAGGAGCCAGAGACTGTTAAGCTCCTCAAACTCTTAAGGCATTTAATATTCAGAACAACTCTCTGTATATCAGCTGTCCTATAGTGGTGACTTAGATTCTGGCTAGCCAATTCTCATGTCATGTCATGTGACCATTCACCTGTGCATCTCACACATTCCAATTTAAGTCTTTTTCCTTTTGCCTCCCGTGAATCCTTGAAAATGTCCTTTGGTGAGAGTCTGCTAGTGATGAACTTAATTTTGACTTGTCTGAATATATCTTTATTTTTCCCTCATTCTTGAGAGATATGGAAATCCAGAGTGACAGTTATTTTCTATCAGCTCTTTGAAGATATTAATTACTCTGCCTTATGGCTTCTTTTCTTATTGTTGAGAAATCATTCATTAGTCTGGTTGCAAGTTCTTTGTGCTGATCTCTCTTTCCTCCTTGATTCTTTGGTGTTCTATAGTTTCATAACAATAAGTCCGATTTTTATTTATGCTGATTGGAACTTATTGGGCTTTCTGGATGTAAAGATTGCTACATTACAACAATTCCTGAACATTTTCAGCCATTATCATTATCTTTTGAAAATTCATTCTTATCCATTATCCTTATTTTCTCCTTCTGGAACTCTAGTTAGACAAAATTAAAACTTTTCACTTTCTTTTTTGTGGCTCAACCTCTCTGTCATATTTCTCATCTTTTATTTTTCTCTGTTGAATTCTGGATGACTTGGTCAGCTGTACCTACCATTTCACTAATTATCTTTTCAATTTTCTCCAATCTGCTGTTTAATCCATTAATTTAGTTTTAATTTCATTTGTAGAAGATAAAATTGTAATGCCATTATTTTTCAAATTTTCATGCTTTTAAAGAAACTCTTGCTCCTTTCTTACATTTTTAAGCTCTTATTTCTTTCTCTCTCTTACTTTTCCTTCCTTCCTTCCCTCCTTCCTACCCTCTTTCCTTCCTTCGTTCCTTCTCTCCTTCCTTCCTTTCTTTCTTTTTTTCCCTTCCATGCTTACCTCCTCCCTTTGTCCCCTCCTTCCTTCCACACAGATACTATGACTTTGGGCTCTAAACTGAGTGAAGTTATAAATTCTTCAGGGAGATCTGTCTGCCCATCCAGACAGTACCAAAATTGAGGTCAGTCAATTTCCTTTCTGGACAGTGGCTTTATTCCTTTAGGAGCTCAGCTTTATGAGGGAAAGCATCTTATGAGATTGCTCTCATTGGGCAGGCCTAAGTTTTACCTCCTGTTTCACATCAAAGCGGAAACTCAAGGCCTGCAGGTTTCCGATGAAATCCTCAGGCAAGGTCAACTTTGCTTCTTGCAGTTCTTGCTTATTTCCCAGATTCCTCCTTCTGTGCCAACTCAACAATGTGGCACATAACCATCTATCTATCATCTGTCATCATCTATCTTCCAGTGTTTTGATTGTTTTAATAAAGAAGCTCAAAGTCACCTAGACTATCTAGTCTATCTAAAAATGGAAGATCCATTGAGCATTTTAATAACATAATTTTAGAATATTATGTGCATTTTCATATAAAATAGTCATAATAAATGATGTATCTTGAATATTAGTCTGCAATTTTCCTTGAAGAGTGTATTTCAATTCTATACTTCTAATATTTTATTACTTAAGACTAGGAACTAGCTATATCCTTTGTTATTATATTTTATATTTCTGATATACATTTTATTTCTTTTAAAACTTATTTTCAGAGCCTTAAGCTCTAGAAGCTCAAAAAGTTTTTCCATAATAATAGCTCTTAAGAGATGGAGTTGTGTGTTTGTTTATGGGAGGGGATGATAAAGCTTTTATTTATATTGTTTCTCTCTGGATTTTGTTCTATAATTGTAAACAAATTATGCTTTTTAAACATTCATGTAGATGTCGTAATTTTAAGCACTGACATTTTTTCAACAGTATCCACTAAGCACTTAATGATGTTGCTTGATGAGAAAGGAGAAAATTCTAAAGGCAACAGATATATTAGAAAATGAAGGTATGGGAAGTTGGTCCATTTTATAAGAGAAACATTCTTCTTGGTGGAAGACAAAAATGAAGAGAGGGTTTTAATTCTTTTTTTAAAAGAAGGAGATTTAGAAGGCAAAGACAATTCTATGGTATAACTAAATCTACTGAACTGTTCCTTTAGCTTGGTTAGCCCAAGCATATCTGTCTGAATCCCCTGCTGAAAGACTTACACTTCCAAGGATAAAGTTAAAATAAGGAAGAATTTAGAAGTAGAAGGAAAAGAAACCCAAAGTCCCTGTGTGTTTACCATATAGTGAGAAAGCATGTCTTTTTACCATTTCCCTTCCCTTTAAAAAGACAAATTGAAGGAGGGTATCCCACCTAAAGAATTGTTCACATTGAAGGAAATACTGTCATTTTGTGGTGTGTCCTGGTTCTTTGAAGTTCAAAGGGTGAACACCTACAGTAGGGAGGTCCTTCCTTAGCGGAAAGACTTAGAATTTTGTTTGGGGCAAAGGGGATGAGCCGAACTTCTCTGCCTTGACTTCAGCAGGAATTTGGACATTTAAGTTTGGAGGGAGAGTGTCAGGTCTGAGAGAGAGGGTCATGAGCAGCAATGAATTCCCCAAGGCAGGCGATGTCTGGATATTTGAGATAAGGCTGGCCCTATAAGGCTGGAAACTCTTGGAGCACACCCCAAATCCAGCATGCTCAGATATCCCCAGCACTTCCAGCCTTGTGGGTTCACCTTTATCTTAAATATTTAAATAAATGAGAGAAATAGGAGGTGTATATTTTCTCCATTTTTTGTTTTGTGTTTTCGGTAAAAATAGATAATACTAAGAAGGATATTAACTAGTGGCATGGAGCCTTATATCAAGGTCTGTAGGATTAAAGCCAAGTATTATGAAAATTTATAGTACGTGATTGGAAGGGTTGGGGATGAAGCTCAGGATGAAATGCGTGGATCTTGATGAAATGTGTGTTCTTTTCAAATTAAATAGGGAAGGCTCATGAGAAATTCATGTAAAGCAAGTTTTGATGTAGAGATAGTGAGGAGCTATTGGAAGTGTTCCGGGAGGCTCCATACACTTACCTGAGTTAACTCAGTTATGGGTGTGTTTCAGTTCCTGATTTTCAACTCCCTGTTCAGTATCTACTCATCAACATTAGCACAGGGGAGAAGAGAGGTTTGGCCTACAATGCAGCTGGATGCGTCAAGTCAACAGCATCCATTACTCAGCCTGCTTACAGGGGCGTAGAGCAGAACACGGGGTTTGACTGGGCAATTTTGAACCTCTGAGGGCATGATATAACCAACATTATCTTTCTTTCTAGGCTGTGTAAGTAAATTCTGTTTTTATTTAAGTTATTCCGACAATTATGCAGAAGAGTAATTTATAAAAGACTGATTTCGTCTATAGTCTCCTAAATATGTCACGAAAGCAGCATATCCTATCAAGAAGAAATTTCTCCCCATGGCATAGCACTGCCCAATTAGACCTATTCCTTCATGGCTCTGAGCGCCTCAGGACAGAGTGTTGTTAGCTAGGCATGTTTTATTTATCACACTGCTGTGTATATGTTTATGGTGCCAAATAAATGTTAAATAATAATTCTGGAGATTTTAATGTCTTCCTCAGAAGCATCCCCCATGGGCCACTTTGGGAGATGGACTAGCATTCATTTCATTTTACCACAATTTTGTGTATTTTGAGCAGCCTAGAAATTGGCTAGGTTGATAATAGTCTGAATGTGTTTTACTTTGCCAATACATATTTTCAAAATGTGTAGAATGCTTTCATAAGACTCAGTGGGCTCTTAGGAATTTTTTTATGATGCTGCCTACATGATACATGCTCCTTTGTGGTCCTTGAGTTGATATACACACATGCACACACAAGCATGCACACACACTTTGTATAGATATCTCTGTGTGTGTACATATGTACTTTCATTATTTTATAAAATCTAAAGTATAAAGATATTGTAAATTTATTTCAGAACCGTATGAACACTTGAGCACCAAAATCATGAATGTACCATAATAAACAAATAAATAAGTAAACAAATAAATAAGGAAGAAGGGTTAACTCCTCCTTACAGGAGAATGCTCTGTACTGACTGGGAAACATGGAGCCCTACTGGACTTGGATAGTTAGCATTTTGTAAACATCAAAGTAAAAATTGGATCAGGCCAGAATCATCAATGGATGGTAAATCCAGCAGGAAATTTTGACAAGAGGTATCAGTGTATCTCCCCACAACCTTCTTATTAGTTTCAAAAAAATAATGATGCAGTGGAGAAATTCGACAACACCTTGATTGAGTGGTCACAGTTAACATCACTGATGAGGGACAGATGGTACGAGGTACTGAGACAGACACATCACCTCTGCAGTGTTCTGACTGGGAATGCATATCCTGAATCCAATGAGGAAACATCAAGCATGGTATGAAGGATGTTCTGCTTAAAAAGGGGGGAAGGGACACTGTATTCTTAAAAAATGTCAAGGTCATAAAAGAAAAATGCTGAGGAAATGTTCTAGATGAAAGGAGACTAAAGACCCAAGACACTTAAATGCAATACCTGACCTTTGATTGGATCCTGTTTTGAATGCAACAGAAGATATAAAGGACATTATTGGGTCAATTGTAAAATTAGAGTACAGGCGGTAGATTAGATCAAAGTGCTGTATCAGCATTAAATTTACTAAAATGAATAACTGTGCTGTGGTTCCGTAAGATTTCCCTATTATTAATCAATACACAGTGGAGAATTTAATGGTAAAAATAATACCCTATGGAAAATTAATTTAATCCTTTCTCTGTCTCCTTTCATATATAAAAATTGCTATATATAATTCATTTTCTTCATTATTAGGCATTCTATTTACAATTTATAAAACCTGAGTTAAGTAAATATTTGCCTTATGAGGAATATAGAAAATATTTCCATGGGAAAAATAGCATTTCCTCACTTCCTTTTTCCAAAAAGTCTTGCTGCTAAAGCTGTAAGAATATTTTAACATAAGCAGATTTTTAAAATATCTATGTATTATGCTCACTTTCTCCATTCTTTATTTTTCTTGTGTCTTGATTTGCAGAATATAAGCTGAAACTCACAAATACCCCCGTGAGTTACCCTACAGCTCCTGCTCTCTTTCTTTAAAAAAAAAGATTGGCTCCTGAGCTAATATCTGTTGCCACTCCTCTTTTTTTTCTTCTTCTTCTCCCCGAAGCCCCCCAGTACATAGTTGTATATTCTAGTTGTAGGTCCCTCTGGCTCTGCTATGTGGGATGCTGCCTCAGCATGGCTTAATGTGTGGTGCTGGGTCTGTTCCCAGGAGCCAAACCGGTGAAACCCTGGGCTGACAAAGCAGAGCACATGAACTTAACCACTTGGCCATGGGGCGGCCCTTCTTCTGCTCACTTGAGCTTGCCAGGGTCCCAACATCCGTTGGCAGGTCAAGAGAACAGTGTGGGAAGCGGATTTTATTTTCAAATCCAGAATGCCAGACTGCTGACAATAAACACATGCTTTTTTCCTCCCTTTTCAATCTTCCGTCTCACGCCCTTGCCAAAGGTTCCTGTCTCTGACCTCTGCCTTTCCCTGTCCCCTAGCATTGTGGTGACTTCATCCAGCATGTGTAATGCAGGCCTTAAATCATGCAAACCCAATTAAATGATGTCATTCCCTAGCACCCTGACCCAGCGCATCGTGGTTTCCGACTACGCACCAACCAGTCCTGGCAACGCACGATGGGCCTGGGCCTCCATCTGTTTCTTAAGCTGGCTTCTTCCTGAGTAGTTTTACTGAAAGACAGTGGATGCCAATGCATCAGAAGCTCCTTTCCTTGTTGCTCATCCGCACAAAATCTCCCAGTCATCTGCGAAAGGAATGCTGAGTGGCTTTGTTGGAGAGGGAACAAGATGACGGGTGTGTTAGCACAAATGAAACTTTTGTGTCTAGAATGAAAAACTTCTGAGCGCGTTCACCGATGGCTGGTGTGCCAGGGAGGTCCCAGCGGCTGGCTACTGCGACTCGTGCACAAATGTGGACAGAGTGCTTGATTTGGTGGTTTCAAACAAAATGACTCAAATGTAATTATTAAAGCTTATTAATATATTTGTTCTGGGTCAGTAACCCTTTACCAGCAGCAGGGGCTTTTTACGTGAGGACCATCAGGATTAGAGCTCTCTATTTGGAATATTTTGATTCTTCCCTGGAAGTAGGAAGAAATCACCAGCAAACTGCTTATTTTAATCATTGTCCCCTGTTAAGAACCACTTGCTATCTAATTTTTAAAGAATTAATTTAATTTTGCAGAAGAAGTAGTGTAAGAGCAATGATGCACAAGGCATCAGCACCCACCACCACGGAGCTGATGTTTAAAAGTGAAATTGTGGGCCTCATCTAGTTGTAGTGGACAGACAAGTGGTTTCAGAAAGGCTCATACAGGCAAAAGTACAAGAGACAAAAATAGAAAGCAAGAGGGAAAACTTTAAAAGAATTTCATCTAAAATTTTACTTGTGTACAGAGGAACAAAATTTTTTTTCAGTACCTTTCTTCTTAAATTTTTATTAATGTTTTAAAAAATTTTGGACATGGGTATTAAAAACAAGTCTTTTCCTAGACTAAATTTTTGATCCAAGAAGTTTGGTGAATTTGTCAATTTAAAAGAGATATTAAGGGGCCAGCCACATGGCCTAGTGGTTAAGTTCATGTGCTCCACTCAGCTCCCCAGAGTTGTGCATGTTCAGATCCTGGGCACAGACCTAGCACCGCTCATCAAGCCATGCTGAGGCAGCGTCCCACATAGCAGAGCCAGAATGACCTACAACTAGAATGTACAACTATGTACTGGCGGACTTTGGGAAGTAGAAGACAAAAAAAAAAAAGAAAATTGGCAACAGATGTTAGCTCAGCTGCCAATCTTTAAAAAAAAAAATAAAGAGGACTGAGGGAGTGTTTTTCTATGTAAGATCCTGAAAACCCGTATCCTAGAATTAGAAACATACCTCTTTGTTATTAATAGGCTTTTATTTCACTTTCTTGCTGCCTTTTAAAAATGTAGGTGTACTCATTAAATTGCCCAAATCGACATGACTCTAAGTTGAATTTAGACTCTTCACTGTATGCAGATGAGGTTGTAAATTGTCATGTCTGTTGTCGTTTTTTCCTCTTAAAATTCGTATTGGTACGATTTCATGTCAGTTGTTGTGACTATATTTGCTTAATGGTGTTTAATCTTGCTCTAAGCTCATATGTGAAAAATGAATTAATAAGCAATATTTAAGCATGTGAGTATGACTGTTTCTGTGCTACTATAAAGCACAAAACAATATTCACCATAAAATGAGAAATTTTTGGAGGAAGAAATCTGTGTGTCTTTTGTTGGGGGAGAATCTTGAGGTCTGTGTCAGCTCTACGTGCAGTCAGTGGGGTCATGCTGATCAGTGCTTCTGTGTTCACCATGGATGCAGGTAAGATCGCATGTCCTTCCTGTACAGAGTCTCTCTCTGGGTTTATCCTTGAACATGCTCTTCCACACACGCTCTTTATGATTCTCTTCCGTTTATACTCGTTAAAAGCAATGTTGAGCATGTACCCCATGCTTCATGCTGTGCTAGGGACTGGGATAGAGAGAAGAATGCCACCAGCCCCTGCCTTCAAGGGGCTCACAGTCCACTGGGACAGGAGAGATGGCAAATAAGCAGTTAAAGCTGTACTCACAGCCTCCTGAGCAGCCTGGGCAGGGTCAGGGCTCCAGGCTGTGTTGCCTTGCTGAGCAAAGCTCCTTCAGTCCCCTGGGGACTCTACTCAGGGCTCTGCTTCATTAGCCTGTGCTTCTACCAACCGAGTTCCCTGTTCCACAGGTCCTGATTCGCAGCAGATATAGTGTGTGAATGTCTTGAACATGATAACAGTTCCTCTGCATTATGGATTTTGGTAGATGGATGAAAGAATAATTCCTAAAGCATAAATCCTATCTGCTGTGTTTCGAAAGGCAGACATCTCCTAAACTCCAGGGTACAGATATCCAAGGGGTGCCTGGTAACTTTCAGCCAGGAATAGAACTCAAGAGAATTTATTGAGCTTTCATCGTATACTGTAATACACCATAACAACAGATCTGTAAAATCGTGTTGTTTCTGAGGTTATAATGGGAAAAAGACTTTCAAGTAAGTAAAAGGGCTACTTGACGCTTTTACTGAATCTGGGCTGTTAGACAAGACATAGCACAAACACTTTCCTTTATTAGGGTGAAGTCAACATACTTGTTTATGGGGTAAAAATGACCCTTTGAAGAATTCTTGTATCATAACCCACAGACTCAGCATCCTACTCAAATTCAACAGAAATTACAAAGTGAAGAACTGGGAGAGCTGAGACCAAATGCATCCAGGACCTGCCTGGGCATCAGAGTCAGCTAGAGTGCTGGTTAAAAATGCATATAACCGGCCGCCACTCCAGACCTCTTAAATCTAAATGGCCAAGAAAGGGGCCAGTGAATTGTGTTTTTAAACCTCTTTGGGAGGATGATTGAAGATTCACATGCAGTTGCAAGAAATAGTTCAGAGCCGTTCCATATGTCTTTCACCCAGTTTCCCCCAGTGCTAACATCTTGCATAATTATTGTACAAAATCTCCACCAGGATATAGCCACACATTTGTGTGTGTGCACGTGAGTGTGTGTGTGCATCCAGTTCTATACAATTTCACCAAGTGTGCAGATCTGTGTAACCACCAGTGAAGATCCAGAACTGTTCCATCACCACAAGGCTCCCACCTGCTACCCTTTTAAAGCCACATTCACCTCTCCCCACCCCCATGTCCCTAACCCCTGTAACCACTACTCTGTTCTCCATCTCTATAATTTTGTCATTTCAAGAATGTTCTATGAATGGAATCATACACCATGTAATCCTTCAGGATTGTCTTTTTTTCACTCAGCATAATTCTCTGGAGGTTCATTCAGGTGGTTGGATGCGTGAAAAGTGCATTCCTTTTTATTGCTGAGTAGCATTCCATGATGTGGATGGACCATGGTTGGTTCAACCATTCACCTCTTGGAGGACATCTGGGTTCCTTTCAGTGTGAGGCTGCTATAAATAAAACTGCTATAAACTTTCAGTGTTTTTACTATTTTTAAATTTTTTTTATATTTTAGTCATTCTGAAGGTGTGTAGTGATATCTCATTTTTTTTTCTTAAAGATTGGCACCTGAGCTAACAACTGTTGCCAATCTTCTTTTTCTTCTTCTTCTTCTTCTCCCTAAAGCCCCCCCAGTACATAGTTGTATATTCTAGTTGTAAGTGCCTCTGGTTGCACTATGTGGGACGCTGCCTCAATGTGGCTTGATGAGCGGTGTCATGTCCGCACCCAGGATCTGACCTGGTGAAACCCTGGGCTGCTGAAGGGGAGCCCATGGACTTAACCACTGGGCCACGGGGTGGCCCCTATCTCATTTTCATTTCAATTTGCATTTCCCTAAGAGGCTAATAATGCTCAACATCTTTTCATGTGCTTACCTGCTATTTGCATTTCTTCTTCTGTGAAATATCCCTTCATACTTTTTGCCCATGTTCTAGTCGGAGCATTTGTTTACTGTTGAGTTTTGAGAGTTCTTTGTATATTCTAGATAATAGTTTTTTGTTGGATACGTGGTTTGCAAATATTTGTTTACTAGCCAGTGGTATGTTTCTTAATCTTCTTAACAAGGATTTTTGAAGACCAGGATTTTTAATTTTTACCAGGTATAATTTATATAATTTTTATTTTATGGCATATGCTTTTGGTGTCAAAGTTAATAACTCTTCACCTAGCCTTAGGTCCTGAGATTTCTTTCATTGTTTTGGAAAGTTTTATAGTTTTCCATTTAAGTTTGTGATCCAATTTTTGTATAAGAAGTAAGGGTTAGGTTGAAGTTTATTGTTAATAATTTTTTGCCTATGGATGTCCAATTTTCCAGTACCAGTTATTGACAAGACTATCCTTCCTCTGTTGCTTTTGTACCCTTGTAAAAGATCAGTTGGGCATATTTGAGTGGGTCTATTTCTGGGTTCTTTGTTCTGTTTCGTTGATCCGTGTGTCTACCTCCCTGCTATACCACGTGGTCTTGATTATTGTCGCTGTATAGTAAGTCTTGAAATTGGATGGATTTTCTCCCACTTTATTTTTGTGTCACAAAATGTACCTTTGCCTTTCCATATAAATTTTAGAATTAGCATGACTAAGTCTACAGCAAACCTTGGTGGGATACTGGTAGAAATTGTATCAAACTTGTAGGTCAGTTTGGGGTGAATAGACATCTTTGCTATGTTGAGTCTTTCAATCCATGGGTGTGATATTTGTCTTTATTTATTTATATCTTCTATGATTTCTTTTATCAACATTTTCATTTTCATCATATGGATCCTGTATAATTTTTTAAGTTTATACCTATGCATTTCATTTTCTTTGGAGTAATTGTAAATTTTGTTGTTTTTAATATTGGTTTCTACATGTTTAGTGTTAGTGTATAAGAATATGGTTGATTTTGTGCATTGGCTTTGTGTCTTTGCTGAGTTCACTTTTTATTTTTCTGAGCTTTTTGCTATATTCCTTGGGATTTTTCTGCATACACAATGATGTCATCTGCAAATACATACAGTTTAATTTTTTCTTTTCAATCTGTATGCTTTTTATTTCTTTTCTCTGAATTATTGCACTGGCCAAAACATTTAATATTATGTTGAATAAGTATGGTGAGAACACACATCCTTGCCCTGCTCCTAACTGTTGGGAGAAATTATGCAATATTTTGTCATTAGGGATGATATTGTAGGATTTTTGCAAATGCTCTTTGTCCAGTTAAGAAAGTTTCCCTTTATCCTCTGTTTTCTGAGAGTTTTCATCATAAAAAAGATTTATGATAGGTTTTCATGATAGATTTTGTCAAATTTCTTTGTGTGTCAATTAGTATGGTCACATGACTTTTCTTCTTTAGCCTACTGCTATGATGAATTGCACTTATTGATCTTTGAATGTTGACCCAACCTTGCATTCCTGGAATAAATGTCATTTGACCATTGTGTATAATTCTTTTTATATATTGCTGAATTGGATTTGTTGAATCTGTATTTTTCATGTACCTGTTTTTTGGTAATTTTTCAATTGGGCCTGGTTAAAAAATACTGGTTTAATAAGTGTGTAACTTATAGTCCCAATCTACCTTTTAAATTGAACAAGTTTATTTGTTAGCAAAAGGAGTTTTCTGATGGCCAAGTAGAAGACTATGCTAGCCCACACCTTAATTTTGTAACAATATCTCTCACTGCCATCAGGCACCAGACCTGTCCCAGAAATTCACCAACTGCTGTCCCCTTGTGTCTAATAAATTCACAGAGCAGTCTACTGCCACTCCATTAGAGAGAATATTTTTCAGTCTGGGGTATTTAGACATGTTTTCATTATTGACTAGACTCATCATTCAGAGGTCATAGCAGAAAAAATGGATTATTGGGAAATTTTAAATTGAAGTTTTTTGATTTGGTTTTGTATACTACATTTTTATTAAGTAATTTATTTGCTTAAGAATTGTTGATTTATTGAATTTCAAGTAAAAAATTATATTGCTTTCTGTGAAGATTGCAAAGTTCGAATAGACATAGAATAATCATTCTTTATTATGTTATTCATTTAGTTATTCATACAATCAAAAACATACTTGAACGCCTAGTAATACAGGAACTATAGTGGACAGCAAAAATAAACCAGGTCGTGATCTCCTGAAACTTCCATTGTAGGACAGTGTATGGTGGCATGTGTGGTAGTGGTGGGAGCTCATAGTACAGTAGTTATGATGTGGTATATATATGACTAATACAATACCAGGCAGAAGTTTATGCATAATCAGGGGTAGTGTCTAGTGACCTGGAAGTTCACCTGGAAGAGGATAACATTATGTTTACTTTGGAGCTCAGCTTCCTGAGGAAGATGTCTTTTGAGCTAACCTTGAAAGATGAGGAGCAGAGAGGGTGTTCGTAATGGGAGGACAGAGTGGGGCATTCCAGCCTAAAGGGCAACATGGCAGAAGGATGGAGAGTGTTTGGGAGGTGAAGAGATAGCACAATTAGAGAACTGAGAGTAGGAATGAGGATTATGACATAAGGTTAAGAATTTAGAACTTAACAAAAAATTGTTAAAAAGTTTACCATCCTTTAGATATTGGGAGCCACTGGGGAAATTTAAACAGGATAGAGACATGATCAGACCTGTTTGAGAAAGACCACTTCATTAGCAATGAGGAAGCTAGACTGGTGATGGAGCTGTGGAGACACAGTGAGGAAAGAAATTAGGAAGCTGCTACAGGGTCCTAGCAAGAGCTGATGAGGCCTGACCCAGGCTGTGCAGTGAGAACAGTAGAAAGAGAAAAGGCAAAGACGTTGGTAAGTGAAGACTCATTGTGATGTGTAGGTAATAGTATAAGGGAGTGAGATAGTGAGTGGAACTGAGGTGGATAGCTCCAAGGTTTCTGGCTTGAACAAATGGGTAATTAGTGAGAGCATTATCAGACTTTGCAAGTACCCAAAGAAAAATGTTTGGCAGAAAGTTAACGTGTTTGATTTTGAATATGCAAATTTGTGATCCCCAAAAAGGAAATATTCATATATAGACATACACACATAACAATTAATCAAAAAGAAAAATATTGGGCCAGCCCCATGGCATACTTGTTAAGTTGGGCGTGCTCTGCTTCAGTGGCCCAGGTTCGAGGGTTTGGATCCCAGGTGTGGACCTACACAACTTGTCAGCCATGCTGTGGCAGCAAATCACATACAAAAAAGAGGAAGATTGGCACAGATGTTAGCTCAGCATGAATCTTCCTCAGCCAAAAAAAAAAAAAAAAAGAAGAATATTGAACTGAATTAAGATTGTAAAGAAATGATAGATATGGTTTGGGAAATAATTGAAAATCTAGGGAGACATAGATCTCAAAGAACAAGGGCATGTAGTGAAATGAGGAATATATTTTTAGTGTTTCTTTCTAAATATATAGAAAGAACAAAACAGAACACTTCATCATTCTCCATCACGGGGTCTTTGCTTGATGTGAGTTGATGCCTGGGTTGAGAGAAGCTTTAGCTGGAAACTGATGACTTCTGTGTAACTAGTCAAGCAAGCTTGTTGAAGGTCTTTTGAGCACACCACCACAAAAATAAAACAAGCAAGGCAATAAATAAAAACACCAATAAATACAAATAAATAAGTGTACATTTTAAAAATCAACCATCCTAAAATGTCACATTCTACTTTGATCATGTGATTTCTTTTTAGAAAAACTATTCAAATAAAGCCACAAATTTGTAGGATTCTTGGTTTGCTTCCACTTCATCTTCTACTTTGACATTTTGATGTCTTCTTACATGAACTCCTTGTAACTAACAGGCCCCGGGTCCTAAAGCATACTTTCCCTTTTCTTGCTGGCTTTGGTGAGAATTCCCATGTGGATTCGGAAATGATCTTTCTTACTTTGTTTTCAAATTTCTACTTTTTAATGAAGGCCTAGATTAAAATCCTTTGGCACGTCCACGGATCCAAGTCTGAGATGTCTTCCTCTTTGGAATTCTGATTTTAATTCTATGACACGTCCATTTGTAGTCTCTTTGGATCTGCTGTGTTGTATACCTCTGAGCAGATGACATGCTCATGGAGGGCCTCACACAGTTCCTGGAAGCCACCACACCTGTGTCTCTAGTGGAAAAGTGCTTAATTAACATTTGCTCTTCATAATGATGATAATGATTGTGATGACCAGCCCTTCTCCTCATTATCATTTATTATTATGATTTTCTGGCTCCTCCAACCCCTAAAAGAGAATTTTCTTGGAGTTTGTGATAAGTGGTGTTTGTAGCATCATGGGTTCCAAATTTGGAGTAAGGGGATCACTCATGCCTTTCTTAAACACATAATACTCTTCCCTCTGTGCGGTTTAGAAGACCAGAAAGAGGAATTGGAATACTGCTTTACAATAATTTTCATCAGAGTAACATTTCACCAGAAAACAATAAACCAGAAAGTTGGCTGTGGACATTTCCAAGTCGATTAAGCTGGCCTATGGCAGGGGCGTGGTGCATACTGCTACTTGACAATTTCAGATAATTTAAAAAATGCAGACTGTGTGCCATCACCCTCTCACCTTTTTTTTGTTGTTTTTTTTTTTTGCTTTAACTTTCCTGAACTGATACATGTTATACTAGGATAATAAAGAATCCTGGAAGGCTGTGACCACGGTTCCTGAGGAATCTCTGGTGTCAGCCCCAGTTGGAAGTTGCCCAATTATATTGTGGAGTCTGGTTAATGGTCTGAACTAATCAAGAGAACTCAGAAGGTGGGCGCAGTTCATTAATCCGGTTGTACTCATTTCTTCATGCTCTGAGCCCTGGAGTGTTAGCTATTTTTGTGTATTCTTGAGTGAGCAAATGAAAAGAGATGAGAAGATGAGCTTCTATGAGCTTACAAGGGATTGATATACAAGGAGATGTTTTTGTGAGTGACAGTATGACAGGAACTTTTTCCTTTGTTAATGCAGGCCCTCTGAGAAGCAAATGCCAAGAGAGCATCTCATATGCAGGAGATTTCTATGGGAGTGTCAGTGAAGGAGAAAGGGGAAACAGCAGAGAGATGTGAGGAGAACTTCAGACAGTGATGCTGCTCTGGCATCTGTCAGAGGAGAGGGAGGAAGAAAAGTGGGTGGAAGAGCTTCAGATGCAGCACAGTTTAAGAAAGGCTCAACAGCCACTGGTGAGTCCCTGAGCAGAGGTCGAGCACTAGAGGGGAGGATGCCCGTGTTGGCAGAAATGTCCCCATCCCGGTGCCTTGGCATGCACCAGGCAGTGTCTGGGAGTAGCCCAGGGATAGATGACATTGACATGGTCACCATGGCAGATCTGAAGGTCAGCAGGAAGAGGTGGCCATCAACCATGCTCCTTACCACAGGCCATCTTGAAGGGGAACATCAATGGCCGGACAGTTCCTCCTTGCGCTGCACAGATCCACTTCTCATGCATGTCTGGGGAGCAGTTCTTATAGTTCTCATAAGCTGCTCTTCCTGAAGGGAAACTTAGAAGAGAGAGGTTCATGTGATGGACTGCTGCTAGTCTCAGGTTAGTACCTTGTGCTCGTCGCCCCATCCTCTGCTGTCCATTCTCGTTACCCTGCTCTGAGCTAGCACTTCTGCTGTCTTGGTGGCTGAACTCGTTTCCTATGGCTGCTAGGACAAAGCACTCCAAACTAGTGGCCTAAAACAACAAAAAGTCCCTCCAGTTGTGGAGGCCAAAAATCTCAAATCAAGACATCAGCAGGCTGTGCTCCTCTGAAGCCCTGAGGCATGATCCTTCCCTGCCTCTTCCAGCTTCTGGACTCCTGGATGTTCCTTGGCTTTTGGCAGCATCACCGTCATCTCTGCTGTCTCTATTTTCACATGTGTCTGTGTCTCCTCTCCTCCTCTTATAAAGAAACCAATCATTATGACCTCAATAAAATAATCGGGGAAAAAAAAAGAAACTGATCATATTGGAATAAGGCCAACCCCAATTCAGTGTGACCTCACCTTAACTTGCTTACATCTGCAAAATCCCTATTTCCACTTAAGGTCACATCCCCAGGTACCAAGGGTAAGGACTTTAAAGTGTCTTTTTGGGGGGACACCATTCAACCCATAACAGTGGCCTACCTCGTGGGATGACTAACATCTTCATTCCTGATGGACTAGAGACTTTGGTAATCACACCATTCTCTGGCCAGAGTTGTTGCACATGTCCCTTCACAGTTATAACTGGACAAGAGACAGCTGAGGGCATCTCCTGGTTCTGCATGTATTTTCCCCTGCCCTCACTGTAGAAAAGCAGGCCTACCTTCCCCTGTTGCTCAGGATCAATTCCCTCATAAAGATGGTGACCTCATTTCTTCCCTGCTGGTCCTTGGACATCAGGAGTCCATGTGTCCAGGTGGCAGCCACAGTTTATGGTTCAATGGAACCTTTCCTATGCCCCCTGAGAAAGCTGACTAGAACCTCCCTCCCTGCTGATCTTGGAGTTGCAAGGATGAAAATAGCAACTCTTCCAGTGGGTCATGGGGAGTGATATTAAATGGGTCCATGCCTGCTTTTGCCCTTGGTTCCCCAACCCACATCTTCTTCCTATTGGAGATACACCACCATGTAGAGGGCCTCAAGTAGTGCACATCTTGCATCCTGCTTTGGCACCTCATCCTTGTAGAGAATGGCCTCCAGGCTAGCTCTACCATTGTGCCTTCAGTCAGCTGTTCCACCACTCCAGGAGGCTGACTCCCTCTGGACCATGTGGTATATAATATAGACAATGGATTCCATGGTCACGGGCCCACTCCCACACATCCTTAGCTGTGAAGTGGGTCATCTGGTCAAGAGTATTGATGGATATTAGTGCTGGCTGAGACTCTGTGGATACGAAAGGCAAACTCGTGCCCTAATAAGCTCGTGCAGCTCACTCCTGCCCACTTGTCCTGCTTGAGTTGTTCCCAGATGTATCATTTCAAGACTAGTTTTGCTGTTATCAACTTAGCAGACAGGACAAGTGGTGGGGGCAACTCAGGTGGGACCTGAGCACCTGCAGCTTTGCAGGGAGAGGCTTCTGCAGTGTCTTCCTACATGGGAGCATGTTAGCTCTTCCAAGGGAGGGAGCATAAACACTGCAAGCTCTGAGATTTTGGGGGTTCAGCAGAGCAAAATGCTCAGGGCCATCCACCCAGATGTCTCCATCCCATGTTTTGGGATCCTGTAGGTTTTCCCAACTGGGACATCTACTCAGCATATCAGACCTGACTTAGGTGAATATTTAAACATCTCTCCAACTCCAGCTAGCAAGTCCTGAGTCTGCTTCTCAGCTGTGTCTTCTGTTCTACTTCAGAGCCTCTTAGTAAGCTCCCAAAGAAGCCTGCTGCCTCTTAGCCTTTAATTGTGGTTAACTTCCTTCATTTTTTCATTATCCATCTCTAGGGCATCATTGCAACTTAATAAGAACCAACCAGCATCATGTCCTTAGAAGTACTTTTCCCTTCCTATTCTTCAAGTGCCTAAATGGTCACACTATCAAGGACTTTCCCCCGCTCCAAGATGTTTCCTCAGGTCCCCATCAGTGAAATACTCAGCAGTTGGGCTGCCACCTTGTACCAGGCATTATGCATGCCCCACCTTCCATTCAGGATGGGGTCTTCCTTGTCAGGCATTATGTGACCCAGGCCCCAAACCTCTACTTACCACCTGTTTTGTCAGATCACTTCTGGTACCACCTGGTATCAGTTCAGGTCCTTCAAGAAGCAAATTTCAAAATAGAAGTAGACGTGCATAGTAGTCGTCCAGGGCTACTCAACATAGTACCACAGACTAGATGGCTTCAACAACAGGAATTCATCATCTCACAGTTCTGGAGGCTAGAAGTCCAAAATCAAGGTATCAGCAGGGTTGCTTCCTTCTAAGGATCGGGCCTTTATCTTTGGCTTCTAGACAGCCACCTTTTCCGTGTGTCTCTTCATGTAGTCTTCCCTCTGTGTGTATCTGTCTCCAAATTTCCCATTTTTCTAAGGACACCAGTCATATCAGATTAAGGCCCACCCTAATGACTCATTTTAACATGATTACCACTGTAAAGACCCTATCTCCAAATAAGGCTGCATTTTGAGGTACCGGGGGTTAGAACTTCAATATATCAATTGGGGGCCACAATTTGTCCCATAAAAACATGCAAGAAGTTATTGGGGGCAATGCCTGTGAAGAGTAAGAATAGCCAGGCTAGGGGGTACCTTCAGGCTGTGGGGAAGTTCTTGAAACTTCAAGGAAACAGGAGGAGGAGGACTGGATGGGAAGAGCTTCAGATTGCCAGGCAGTTCGGAGGAAATCTCGGCCACGTCATGAAGCAGGGTCCCTGCGCAGAGGTCATCCCCTGTTGTTAGCAGACACCACAGAATAATCTATTCCTTCTTGAGGGCTCTATCTTCCTTGACTAGAGTTTCAGTCAAGGAAGTTTTAAGGATCCTGGGTCCAGTAGATTTGTGCTTTCCACACACGGAGAGCATAGTGCTTGTACCGTAGCTGATTAAATATTTGAGAAGTAGGTAGAAGAGAGAATTAGAAGGTGGTGACCAAGGACCCAGGAATTGGATATAGGCTGACTACAGATCAGGTGGCAGATGCAAACGAGAAGGAGCCCTGGTGACAGAGGAAAGAGGGCAAATCGATGTCTGCATGACAAAATGGCCTGACACGCTGGTTTTCATGGGAGCAGTTGTTTGGATTTTCTGGAAGCTGCTTTTATCAGGTTGTTTAATATTGGCTTTTTGATACAGTGGATATAAAGCATATCAGATTTATTTATTTGTCATTTATTTATTTCCTTTCAGGAGGTCAAGATAACTGTATTCTCCAGGAAAAGAAAGAAGAGTAATGAAAACTTCTTTCTATTCACCATCAATTTTTTTGAGTTGATTTGGCATAGCTGACGCCTTAGCGTTTATAATTGCATTCCTTCAACGATAGGGAACTCCAGAACTTTGGGCATCTTCGAAACATGTCAACTTGTTTTCCGCTGCCTCTCCACCCAGGTCACAAGTCCTTGGAGACTTTCCCTCCCTTTTTGTCTTTCTTTTCGAGAAGGCTATGCAAAGTTTGGAAAGCTTCCTCTAAACTTTGCAATTGGGTACATTTTCAAAAGCAAGACCTTACTTCTTGTGAGAACTATTATTCTTCCTCTCCTGTCCTCCACCAGAAGCACAGACCGTTTTTTGCAGTTTTCAGCGTGAAGGATGACAGATTTGTTTCTCGAGGCCCCTCGTTCGTTCCCGCCGGTCTCGCCAGGTTTCTTCCCTATTCACGCTGTCCTTTCCCAACGACACCAACCCCAGAGTGGGGCCAAACTGGCTTCGTTCCTCCTTTCATTCTTGCCCTCCCTTTCAAGTGATTTCTACTTTTTATGCAAAAACTAAAGTGTAGAAGGCCCAGTGTTGCCATGGTAGTCATGTTGCTGTGGACATTTAGTGGATTTGAGTTTTAAATTTTGAAAAAAATAAAGGCCTCAAAGAAGCAGGAGGGAGACTCTGAGAGAGAGAAAGAGGAGAAAAATAAAAGAGGGCATTGGCCTAAGAAGGGGAGAGAGCAGGGAAAAGCAGGGCAGAACCTTGAAAATACATTCGAGGTGACATCATTGCCTTTCCCACAGAGGCCATTGACTTGGGAGGCACAGCATCCATTCACTATCCTAAAGCTGGCTCTCCAGGGCTGGGGGAGCCACCTCTCTTCCTGAATGCCTTTTTTGTTGGAAAACAGTGGACTGTTTCTGAAGGCCTGCATAAATGACTGAGTAATTCACTGCAGTTGCCAGGAAGTCTGAGCCACTTGTGAGCTAACAATAGTGAACTTTATCTCCCGCCCCATGCTGGAAGCTCCAGCTGTAGGTCCGAATTCTAATAAGGGCTTTGCTCATGCCTCTGAGGTTATGGTAATATTTTATCCATCTTTTTTCATTAAGACACAGTCATTGCTACTATTGAGAACTGGAGGCAAGTCCTGAGGAGTGAGGTGGGTTGGGGGGCGGGGGTGGTTAGGGTGTGTGAGGGGAAGAGGATGAATAAAAAAATAAGAGGAAGGAAGAAAGAAAATAGCTTCTCTATTAGTTTGACTGATTTGCTATTTAATATGACACTCTAAATTGACTTAGAGGAGAGAAGAGAAAAATTTCATTCTGACCTATAAATCCCTGAGCCAGGAAGATTACTTTAGGGAATTTTCCATGTTTCAAATTCTGCTTCTCTTGTCTTCTTTTTAGCAGAACGGTCAGCAACTGAGGCTGGTGATGTACTCAGAATTAGCGTGAGGCTGTTAGGTTTCTCTCCACTCCCATATTTGTAGGCAAGTGCCTATGTTTATGTTTTTGCAATTTCATATCCGGGATATTTCAATACTTTCTTTAAAAAGTGATTCTCAGCTAAGTGAAAACCTGCAGTAATTGTTAACTCCCTGACTCGTGGGTTCTGAGAACACAATCCCAAAAGTGCCAGCAAAGGGGGGTCAAGGCCATTCACCTGCTGGGACACCCTAGAAGGTTGATTTATAGCAACTGGTTACAGTGATAACATATTTTAAAAGAATTACTAAGTGCCACATGCTTCCATGTTTATTGCCTTGTAAAATTTCATAACTATCCTAAGAGATAAGTAGTATTATCTCATTCTGAATACACATTAACTAACGGTTACTAATGCACCACTACCTTTGTAGCAGGCCTGCATTTCTCCCTTTACTAAAGTCAATATTCAGGTTTCTCATGATCGTGGCTTCTTGTCTGGAGGAGCGGTCCCTCCCTCCACCACCATGGCCAACATCATCCATTAACGAAAGTATCCAGAAGAAGACAAACAAAAAAGTACACCTCACATTTGAAATCCTTCCCATAACACGAATAGGAATAGAAAACGTGGATTTCATTCATATGAAATTTTTGTAATAGAAAGTGTGAATCTACACATATAAGCAGATGAAAATTCTCTGAAAAAAATCAACCATGAAGCAGAAGACCGTTGTAACATAATAATTGAAATTGAACGAAATAACTCAAACAAGCATTTGAAGATACATAGAAAACACCTTAGATCAACAACTTAAAAATTAAAAATAGAAGCCAGGAACACAACAAAAAAGACTGAAACAAGAGTTAATGGAAGTCAGGAAAGAAATAGAAGAAAATGACATAATCATATAAGAAATGAAGGCTAAATTATAGGGTGCTCAAAGTCAAGTAGATTCAACTAAGAAATTAATAAAAGTCAATAAAGAAAACATTAAGGGAGACAACCAAGAGAATAAAATTAAGATACAGAAGGAAATAAAAAGAGAGAAAGAGAAAATGGTTGAAAAGCTACACAGAGAAAGAAGGTGCAAGCATGTGTGATGTTCAGTTTAATTTTCAACTTGAGCTAGCTATAGTGCCAAGTTACTTAATCAAACACTCATCCAGGGGTTGCTGTGAAGGTATTTTGTGGATGTGGTTAACATCCACAGTCAATTAACTTTAAGTGAAGGAGATTATTCTGGATAATGTGGGTGGCCCCATCTGATCAGTTGAAGGCCGTTAGAGCAAAAACTGAGGTTTACTGGAAAAGAAGAAATTCTGCCTCAGGATTGCAGCATCAACTTCTGTCCAAGTTTCTACCCTGTTGGTCTGTCCTACACATTTTACACTTGCCAGGCCCACAATTGTATGAGCCAATTCCTTACAATAGATCTATATATAAATAACCTATTGATTTCATTTCTCTGGAGAGGTGTATTTATATATGTATGTGGCAGAAGTTGATGCTGCCAATTTTACCAAAGTTGACCCTAGTATATATAGAAAGCTTTAACAGTCAATTTCCATGGAATAAATAGAAAAAAATGTATTAGATACTACTACTCAAAAAAGCACCAAGCCAAATAGTTTCAGAGGGGAGTACTACCGAACCTTTAGAGAACAAGTTGTCTCAGTGCTACGTAAATTGTTTCAGAACACAGAAAATGAAAGAGAGTGTGCAAATTCTTTTTGTGAAGGATGGATAAAGTTGATAGCTAAACTTAAGAAAGACAGCACAACAAAGGTAATTAGAGACCAACATCACTTATTAATACTGATGCAAAAATAAAAACTAAAATGTTATTAAATAGCTTCTAACATCACATTAAGAAGACAGTTCATTATGGCCATGTGTGATTTTAATCCAGAATTTACGATGCTCAATATTAGGAAATCTTATTAAAATAATTCACCACATAATTAGACCTAAAGAGACAAATCTTATGACTACCTCCAGAGAGGCAGAAAATAGCCTTTGACAAAATTCAACTCCATTTAAAAAATATCTCTTGAAGAAATAAGAATCCTTAATGTGATAAAAAACAATATATATATATATATATATATATATACACACACACACACTCAATCCTAATCTAGAATCTTTCTTAATTAGAAAACACTAGAGCTGTTCCTGTTAAATTTGGGAACAAGGCAAGAATTCCATTATTTTCACTACTATTTAACCTTGTTCTGGAAGTTTTGGCCAATGTATTTAGACTAGAAAAAGACAACTGAAAGCAAAAGAATTGAAAAATAAATAAATAAATCTCTTTGCAGGTGACATGATAGTATACCTGGAAAATCCAAGAGAATTAACAAAATTAACTTAATCAAAAATTAATCAATGAGGATATAAAATTAACATGCAAAAATAAATAACCTTTATGTATGTGGATAATAACCAGCTAAAAGATATAATAAATGAGAAAATTCCAATTACAATAATAATAAGAAATATATGAGTCAACTTTAAAAGAATTGCTTAAAACTCATATAAAAAAAACCTGTGAAATATTCCAGAAGATCCTTTAGAAGATAGAGATGTTTCAGTGTGATCAACACAACAATTTACTCTATAACCTAACTATATGTTAGGAATCTAGTATAATATAAAGGTGATCTCTCAAATCACTGGAGGCACAAATGGACTTTTTAATAAACGACATTGGAATTACTGGATAGTCATTGTGTAAAACATAAATTTAGATCCATTCTCCACATAAGTAAACAAAAATAAACTCCAAATGAATTAGAGATCTAAATGTGAAATGAAATTATGTGAGCTCTAAAAAATAGTGGTGAATTTTTCTATAGTTTGATGTGAGAAAAGGTTTCTAACAACAATTCAAAATCTGGATGCAATAAATGAAAAGATTGATGTTGCCTACTTTAACCCTTCCCCCCCCAAAAAAACATCTTTCCATGGCAGAAATCATCATATATAAGGTCAAAACACAAATGACAAATTGGGAAAAAGTACAGATGAAGAGCCATATATACCTAATATGCAAAGGAGAAATATGGGTAAAAGGACCAAAAATTTTATAGAAAAAATGGATAGAAGTCACTCCTCAATAGAAAATTGATAAAAGAGATATTAAAATGATATATTTATATGCACGATATGTTCAATTTCAGTCATAATAAAAAATGTAAATTAAACCTACACAGAGATACCATTTCTCACTCATCTATTGGGACAAAATTTAAGAACTTGACAATTTACTTTGCTGGCAAGACTTACTGGAAACATGCCTTGCTGGTGGGAATTCCAATGGTAGAGCTCCCATGAAGTGGTGTTTGGCACTATCTAACACACCTGCACGTGCATTTCTTCCTCAAACCAGAAAGCCCACTTTGAGAAATCCACGCTGGAGACATGGTTCCAAGAAAAAACAAAGGATAAACTTTTCTGACATTTCTTTTTTGTGTAGTCTTGAGATTTGAATACATCTTAATATTCTAAACATCAAAAGAAAACTGAAACAAGAAGGGAAAGGAAACAGAACTGACAACAAGCTGAAACAAATTAATGCAACTGTATTTACAATGAATAACAAAACCACATTGAGGAGGGAGCGGGGAGACAGTCAGGTAACTTATGAACACCACGTTGACTGTGCATCCTCAGTCTTGGGGCATGGGCGGGGTTGGGGGTTAACTGTCAATGAATCCTCAATTCTTTACTCCGTAGTTTGCTTTTTATTGCAGTATGGGCGAGTCAATTGTGAAACTATTTTAGATTTGTTATAGGATTGAGCAAATAAGTAAAGGGATCGATGCTGGAAACCAAGGTTCCTATTGTGAAGGAATGAAGATATATATGTATAATATCATTCATATATATATATAATATCATGTATATATAGTATATAGTGTATGTATATATAATTGCATATTAGTTAATACATTATAATATTAGACATTAATATTAGAGTATTGTTGTATATGCTATGTGTGTATGTATTATATATTTTATTTTTTTATTTAAAAAATTGTTTTTGGTCTTTGTGATTATAGCCATTCTGACTGGTGTAAGGTGATATCTCACTGTAATTTTTTTTTAATTGCAGTAACATTGGGTTATAACAATATATAGGTTTCAGATGTACATCATGATATATTTGAAATTCTGAGTAGATTACATCATGTTCACCACCCAAAAAATAATTATAGTCCATCCCCTCACATGTGAGTCTAATCACTCCTTTTGCCCTCCCCTCCTTCCCCTATGGTAACCACCAATCCAATCTCCATTGCTGTGTGTTTGTTTGTTGTTGTTTTTCTCTTCTACTTATGAGTGAGATCATATGGCATTTGACTTTCACCCTCTGACTTATTTCACTCAACATAATACCCTCAAGGACCATCCATGTTGTCACAAATGACTGGATTTCATCATTTCTTATGGCTGAGTAGTATTCCATTGTGTATATACACCACATCTTCTTTATCCATTCGTCCCTTGATGGGCATCTAGGTTGCTTCCAAGTCTTGGCTATTGTGAACAATGCTGCAATGAACATAGGGGTGCATGTATCTTTATTTTATTATATAATATATAATGTATTATATATAATACCTATATACATATATGAATGAATTTGGAATCGATGGAGTGAATTGGGTTGGAATTTGGAAAATTGGTAAAACTCATAATTTCTAAAATAAGAATATGTAAATGCATGCACATGCATCATATATGGTTTACGTACATGTGTGCGCATATTGTGTGTGTAGTGTGTGTGTGTTTATATATTCCCCCCCAGCTCCGTCCACTGAAAGGATGTAGAAGCATAGACACCCTAGAAGCAATGAGCAGACTTGGAATGCAGATCTTGGTTTCTGGTTCCATTCTCCTTTGAAACAAGGCTCCTCAGAGAAATGGCTGATTCCAATGCTAAGTCAAGAACGGTACAAGATGAGCCTGGAATACTTTGTTAATCGCAGAAAACAAAGATTCAAAATTGATGGCCAAGTTTTGTTGAGAGGACACAGAAACCAGTTTACAGGGGTTCTCGATGATCAGTCTGCACAATTTGAGCACCAAAATAATTAAGGAGGGTATGGAATTATAAACACTGGAAAAAATAGGAATCCGTGAGACTAGGTTGATAATAAATAGGTAAGCAAATGATCCCACAGAATTTTTCTAGAGCTTCCAGAAGATGAAGACAAGAGAGCTTATGGATGGAGTTCTTTGGTGTCTTGCTGCTACAGGGGCAGAGGCATATACCTGCCTTTTCCATCCTTTAAGGGTACATCTGCTTGGATTTCCTTGTTTAGAAAACAGTAGTTTAAAAATACCTGAGACTTTCAAGTGAGTACAAACCCCCAAAGTGTGTATGAGACATTTCCATTTACATATTGGTTTTGCTTATCACATCTTCTTGATCTTCCCAACAGCTGTAAGATGGAGATTTTTATCGTCATATTTCAGATGTGGGAATGGAAGATTGGAGAGGCAAGGCCACTAGTCACTGAATACGTAGCGAGCCGGAGACTCCAAAGTCTATGAGAGAAGATGAAATATTAATAACAGAATGTATTAATTTTATACATTATGGTACAACTTTATCAAGGACTCGTGATCCCTCTTCACATATCTCTTAAGATTTATGGATGGAAACACTAAGTTTTGAAGTTGGTCTCTCCTCCAGATTCGCATTTGGCAAACATGTAAAGTGAAGTGAAGCAACTTCTTGTCTGTCTGTGCAAGTCCCCACCACACTGCTGCCCCAGGGGACCCTGACGTCAGGGAAAGAAAATAATAGCAGAGGTTGAGTGCATTCCTCTATGTGTGTGTGTATGTGTGTAAATGTGTAATACCTACAAAAGCATAGTGTTTGGGGATGAGCTTTGACAGCTCTTTTTCCTTTTTGGCACTCCTGCCTGGATGCTGGCCTTCTTGCGCTGTGTGATGGTCTTGCTACCAGAGGAATCCAGCAGAATTATGAATTCACTCAGAGGTGAAAATGTGCTGAAACTACTGTTAAGTTTATTGCCCGGGAGCGGAACAGCTCTGCCATCCTCTCTACCTGCTGCATTAAGAAGGACACTGATCCCATAACTTTTACTGATCCTGATTCACTTTTGAATTGAAAGTCTTGGTTGGTTGATATATTTTTAGGATCTTGGAATTCTGGAGGTGAAATTTCTCATCCTCTATTTTCTAAAATATTGGAACAGATTATCTGTTCCTGAAAACTTGATATAAACCCAGGTTTCATGTCTCCACGTACCTGGAATGTCACTGGAGTATAATGAAAAGGTGATGGAGTGCCTCTTTTCAGGATCGCTTGTGATCCTGAAGAGTTGAGAGGTTCAAAGCAAGACAAAGACCTTCTTTACTCCTAGTGCAGGACACAGCTCTGCATAGCAGGAAAATGGTAGATTAACATAGCTGTGCTTTGAGAGAAGTCCTTTCAGGATAACTGTGAATTAATCAAGAAGTGTCTTCTTTAATGGTTAAATCAACTTCAGGAATCCACATAATTGAGGAAAGATTAGCACGGTAGTTCTCCACACTCCCTATAGAATTTGAGAGAAGACTGTCCCTGTTTAAAACTAAAGCTGTGTTCAACTTTGACATCCCTTCAGGATGAAAAGAATTAACTGACTCATTTCCCTCTTGTAAAAATAGAAAGACAGTGAATAATGGCCAAACTAGAGGAATCTTTATTTTTCTCTCCATCAACTACCTTGTAATGCCTGCTTTATATTACCATATGTTGGACCTTTAACCAGTGAGTATGTGAAAATGGCACATGAGTGTTCATGACGTGTGGTCAAAAACACAGAGACAGGGTGGGCTTATGTGCCAGCCAAAGCACTACCAGATCCAAGGTCAAATCTCTACTCTATCTTTATTAACTTTTTCTTCAGAATTTCTGTTTCTAAATTGGACATTTATATAACAGAGATCTAAATGATTTTAATTTTGAAACCCCAGCCACACATATAGACTAACATATATGAAGTTTCGCACATTTCCTGTCACCTGATCACAGCAGTACAAATCTCTTAATTCTTGAGAATATGCTGACATTTCTTTATTGTTAACTTTTGCTCTAGGACTAGTAAAGGTTGTGTGTATCCTCTTTGTCTTGGAGAGTGCTTTCACCAATATGAACATATTTGTGTTCATTAACTTTACAAGCAAGGGGAAAAGTCTTCACAATAGAATGGAAAAATTTTAAAGTTTACTAACTCTGCCAAGAAACATATCTTGTTTTGTGTTTCTTGTGGAAAGACTTATTAAGGAAAAAAGAATCTAAAAATCACTTGTTTGTGCCCAAAAGGGAATATTATACTAGCTCTTGTTGGCTAGCTACTTTGTCCATTTTTTTTCCTGGATATCCTAGAGCTTTGCCTCCTGTTATCAATGTTCTTTTTTACTTCCTTTCTCCATCTGTTTTCAAGATTTCATATCTTTCTACTTTTCTTTATTTTTTGAAGTAGCTTGGATGATTTTCCTCTTTGTTGTTTATCTTTCAGCCTTTCAATCTAGTCATAGACACTGAGTTCTTTATAATACCCATGTTATTCATAAGCAAGTTTAGCATATTCAATTCTGTCTTCTTCCTGAGAAAATGTTTTTCTATCTATCTATCTGTCTATCATCTATCATCTTTCTATCTATCAAACGTATGTTCATTTTCTTGGCTTATTTCAGAGGATAATGGGCATTCATAGTAAAACAGCCAACACATTGTCCTTGAAGAAGGAGAAATTTGAGGTATCATAAAATGGAAATTTGGTCTTCAAAAGTTGATGGAGAAAGGCTCTGTGAAATAGGGTCACAGAATAGAGAATGTATGAAATACAAAAATAGAGGAAAACCACACATTGTTCTGATTGATATAAATTTATATGAATGCAGATCCCAAATATTTGCTATTTTATGATTTTCCAGTAGTTAGAATAAGTTCAGAGCCTCAGTGGAGTTTTAGCACATTAGGAAATAGATTCTTGTCTGTTCTGAAAGTGGCATTGTCAGGGCACAAGTCCATGGGGACCGGAACTGAATCACTTGGCCATGGCCTCAGGGAGCCCAGGACAGTGTGATTCCATTGTGCATTGAGATAGAGTTCATGGCATGTCGTGATCTGAACTTAGTCACATGTCCATACATTCACGAAATAAGATTACTCAACAGTGCTTCCTGACAGAAGGCTTGGAAAAGGTGACAGATTTTAAAGATATTTAAAAAGAAGAAAAGACAATGCTTCATAATGTATTGGAGGTAGAAATGAGGGAAGAGGAGCGTTTGAAGATGGCGCTCTGGATCACCACTTAGAGAAATGGGTGGATGATGATGCCACACATTGAGACGGACAATGGCAGAGCAGAGGAGACAAAGAGTTTCATTTTGAGCTTGCCGAGTGTGAGATGCTGGTGAGATTTCTAGGCGGAGAATTCTAGAAGGCATTTAAATATACAGAGCTGAAACTCTACACAGAAAAATAGCAGTCGTGAGCAAATAAATTAAAGCCAAAACAGTACATGTATCTCCAAAAATGAAAAAAGAAAAGGCTCAGATGCAATGGTGACTTTCTCTTCCCAAAACAATGCAATTAATGGATGGTGAAAGACAAGCCCACAGATGAAGGTGTGGCCAGAAAAGCAGAGGGAAACCAGGATGTTCAAGAAGACCAGGGATGAAAGCATTCTAAGAATACGAGAATGCCCAACAGTGAAAACGCTTCCAAGGGGCCAATGTGTCAAGGCTTGGAAAGGATCTCTTTAAGAACTCGACTGTCTTTGGTGATCTTGTTGTGGGCCCCTTCAGTGGGGGTGGAAGCCCGAGGGTTGGAGTTCAAGGGTCTGGAAGTTGATACACAGTAATAACTCTGAATTGGCCCACAATGGTCAATATTGCAACACCCAGGTCTGTTCTGGACAAGGGAGCCCTGAGGGGGTGCTCTCTAATCTGGTATTTCTTAGCCAGAAATTCACCAGGCTACTCTGAAGCTCCTTGTTGACTGACTAAAACAATTTCCTACAGGTTGGATTTTAACTCCTTTTGTATTATCTTTCCCTCTTCCATATCATTTATAAACCTTGCTTTTCCATTCTATTTGCATATTGTTCTACAGCTTTTTGCTCCACATCACTTTCTTTTTCTGACCAGACTTACTTTACTAACCCAAACTGACATCTGGTTCCTTACTCTCAATGACTTCCCTAAAAAAGAAAGAAACCCCTCAATGAACGCCAGTCTGGAAGTCCAAGACCAGTGGTGAGTACTTCTAACTCATTCTTGATCTCTTCTCCACACTCTTTGGATCTGCTGTGAGCTGCCATTTTGCTCTGGGATGGAATGGCTCTGCGGCATTTACAGGCATGGGTTTCTCTAAAATTCAGCCATTCACGTATTTGCCAAGAGTCTCTGTTGATATTCAGAAGTTCAGTCATCCTTTTCCTATCGACATCTAAGCCCCAAGCTCTGGGATCCATGCTGGGCCCCATGGTTCTACTCTTTCAACTCTAGAAATCTCTTGCTGGCAGGCTTCCTCATGACACTACAGCACTTCCTATTTCCCTCAACAGGAAACACTGCAAAGGGGCTGTCCTCTGCTTCTCGCAGAGCCTTCACTTCCCTCTGGAATGAGGAAATGCTATTATGCATATCAGTTGGAAATGGAACAAAAGAAAATGAGCCCAACCAGACAATAATTACCCGACACACACCCACCCACCCACACACACACACAGGGGACTGTGGACTTTCAAACAGACACAGGTTTAGTGACAAAAACATAAAACCAGGGCTACTTGGGCTGAAGTGGGTCTAGTTTTCCAGAAGATGGTATGATGTAAAAATACAGGCTGTGTCAGTCACGCTTCTGTGACTCGGCTGAGTGACTTGGGCAAGTCATTTAAGTTTTCTGAATTGCAGATACCGCCTAAATTCAGTGAGGATAATAAGTTACTAGTTATTCAAAGAATTAAGTGAGATAAATCATATTAAAATTTAGCACAGTGCCAGGCACACCGCAAAATGCTCATTGTTCAAAATAGTAATTATTAATTATCCTACTTTTCCTGTAGGATAGAATGATGCTTTAAGAGTATGAAAGATTCATCCTGAGTAGATAAAGGGTCATGTTATCTGAGGCAACACTATAGAGAAAACCACAGGGAAGAGAGTCCTTGTTGAACTATTGATCTACATGGTACCCAGTACACTGGAGAGTGCAATGGATCGTATCAGTAACAGTTTGATTCAACTCAGTGTATTTTTAGCACCTTCCATGTAGAACAAGATGCCACTCTGATTGAATCGGGGTAAAGGTTTTTCCCTCTCTTCACTTATCCTAATATAGGAAACATAGACTGTTTCTTTACAACACAAACATTGGGACTTTAAGTGGCATTTTTCAACTTTCATTTAGATGTTTGATATTATATAGATGGAAGCTTGAAGCTCCTCAAATGAGTGAGAAACCAAGCAGACAGCTTAGAACAGGAGCAATGTGTGCTCATCTAGCATCTATGATCACAAGGCTAATCCTAGGTCCAAACCCAAGGGGACTTCAGAGATGCACCTGCAAGTGCCTCATCCTGTGCAAAGCCATCGCAGCCAGGGGACATTCCCTGAGTGAGCTCAGCATGACAGGAATGGCAGTCACACACTGTCATCTCCAGCCGCGTTCACATCCTCGAAAACACCAGCAGCAAGGACAGCTGAAACAAGAACTCTGATGTCACTGCTGAGGGTGAAGGACAATATGTACATATAGGATAAAAATAACCAAGTGCTGGCCCGGTTATTCTTGCACCCAAAAGTCCTTCAGACTCGGTTGACATTTAATGCTAAATATCGATAATAACAAATGAAAGCTGTGACCTTTCCCTATCATTTTCATTTTGCTCTCTTTATCTTTTCCCCTCCCCAACTTGTAAAGCTCTAAACGGCACTCAGACATAAAATGCAGACTTGGGGTTCCCCGGAGTGATCTGCTTGAGCCATAACCCAAGGGACTTTATAAGTGAAGCGCCCAGATACTGCAAAACGCTCCATTCAAATGGACTCCCGATCTGAAAAGAAAGCAACCCATGAGTAAAAGAAACACAAAACAGAATAGGAGAGTAATGTTTCTCAGCATCCCACTGAGAACTCTACAGGAAGGCTAGGAAACACAGTGTAGATGAAAGGAAAACAGGAAACAGATTTTGGCCGGAGCAGGTGCAAAACAGTTAAGAGTGAAAGATGGAGAAGGGCCGGTCTTGGAGGGTTGGAGCAGACATGGCTGTAGGCATCAGGCAATGCTTGTCTGGAAGCGCTGGCCGTCAGCACTGTATGGGCAGAGCCCTTGCAGCCAGCGGTGGAAACACTGTTCCGAATCTGCATTTTGGGTCTTTCATTTATTCCCAGAGAATCGCTCAGGCCTTCTTCAGCTGCAGAACTCGATTTTAAACCCATGTGCTTTATTGTCTCTCTGGGAAGAATAATTAATTTCTACTAGGTTTCGCTATTACTTCAAACTAATTTGTGAGAATGTGAGGTGAATTTAAGAATGAGAATGAGAGAAAATCAAAATGGGACAATTTGGTTAACCTTATTTTAAGGAGGGTGGGGGTAATATGAACAAAGGCATTGTTTTCTGTGAATTTGACACTCCCTTTGGTTATACGCTTGTATTGGCTGTCCAGGCATGCTGCATACATACTAAATTTCTAATATACGTATGTTTCCACGTGTGCATTAATTTTATAGATTTGATTCACACATATCTGTGTACCACTCTTACGTGCATACACTCATAGTCTGCAATTCAGTTGGCTATATCTACAATATAAATCCAGTAAGGTCTAACTAGAAAATGACATAGTGAATAAAAAAATCCTATATTTGTTCAGACTCTTTCCATCTCATTTGGTATCCCCATCCTCTCTCATTGAACCATTGCATGGGTTCCTAACTGTTCCCTCTTCTTCCATCTTGCCTTCCTGCTAGCTAGTCCTTACACAGAACTAGAGTATCTTTTAAAAAATGTCACAAAGCATGATATTCTCTTGCTTTAAACCATCCCATGAAAGGAAACCTATGAGTTAAAAGAGACAAGTGAAATAACAACCACTTGCATTATATGAACCTTATTTGGATCCACCTTCAAACAGATGAGAATAAAAATGATACACACATACAACTTTTAAACACAGACACAATATTTGATGATATCTATTTGCTGCTCTTAAGGAAAGTTCAATGTTCAAATATGATACATGTTGAATTACTTATGGGTCAAATTCAATGATATCTGGAGTTTGCCTTAAAGTCTGATTAGAATGGGGAGGCCTGGGTAGGGCTTGGATGAAACAGGGATGGCGTGAATTGTTCTTTGCTGAAGCTAGCTGGTGCCCATACAAGATTCATGATACTCTTCTGTACACATTTGGGTATGTTTAAAATCATCCATATTCTTAACACCGAAAATAAATCCATAAGTAGAGCTCTCCATGACTTACCACTGCACTTTGAATAAAACTTAAGGCCTGAAGTGCTTGACCTGAGCCTGCCAACTTCTCCATGGTCATCTCCAGGATCTCCCTGGGCCCCACGGCTGGCCATATTGGATTCTTTGGGTCCCTCCAACAAGTGTAGTTCTTTCTTGGCCCGGGGCTTTTGTACTTGCTCTTCCCTCTGCCTGGAACATGGGTTCCCCAGCTCTTCTCATGGCTGCATCCTTCACATCACTCCAGCCCCTAATCAAATGTCACTTTGATTTCCCAGGCTGGCCAATGGAATGTGCTCTTACAATTTTTCCTTCATCCCTGTTTCATCTCCTTCCTATGTGTTACTTTTACTTGTTTTCTTGTTCCTTACTGTCTTCCCTCACCAGACTATAGCTCCTTGAAAGCTGGGACCTTCTCTGACTTGTTTACTTCTCTACCCCAGGAGATTCGCTCTCCTACTCCAGGGCTAGAATAGAGCCCAGTGCATGGCAGACACTCAACAAATGTTTGTTGAAGGAATAAATAAATGCTATAATCCCCAATGACAAAGCAAAATCTATTCCTGTGTGTGGTAGACCTTTCTTTTTTCTGTCTTTCCAAACTTCGATTGATAGGGACAGAAAGAAATGTCAATTTTCTTATTTTTTCTCTCATTGAAAATTACAACAAGAGGAATAACAAGAGAAGACGAAATGTATACCATTTCCCCTTAGGACCGAGCCCTGTTAGTGGCAAGACTATTGAAAGGAGAGAAGTGGAAAATAATTCTTACCAAAAAGGGACAAAAAAAAAAAAAAAAAAGAAAAAGAGCCTGCACTTCTGTGGTTTCCATGAGTTCTGGTCAGACACTAAGAAGAAACTCTCATATCCTTCTATCTATGGTTTGTAACCTTTCCCTACACAACCTGCCTCAGCTTCCATGTCCACTTTTCTCCCTTCTTGAGTCTCTCTTCAAGGAGCTGGTACAGCCATGATTCAAAAACTCCAATCTACTTGCAGATAAACTGATAACTTGTCGGGGAATAGACCTTGAGTAATGAAAACTGACTTTTTCTTCCAAAGTCAAAAGCATTTCACTGTTTTTCTCTTGTTCTCCAGACTCCATAATCTAGTCACTGCCCCCTGTGTCTCCTCCCCAGATGCTCTCTTTTTACAAATACAGGGTCGTATCAAAGAAATTGTTTTGATGTTCTCCCAAACACCATTAAAAAAATAAAACATCTGTGTTACTACAATTTTACATCTTGTCGGTCCAAAGCATAGGGCACATTTTGCCTAAGGGGACAGGGTCATGGAAGCCAGGGGGTTAAACTCATTTTTAATTTGCGCACAGATGGATGCACCCAGTTTTTCCCTTATCTGAGAAGCGTACATCCATAGGACTGCAATAACAAATATTCAGAAAGCTGCATTCACTGTGAAATTTAACAAAGGGAATTAGCCACAGTGTGTGAACAGTAACTTTAAATAGCAGAAGCAACAAAGAGAACTGTGGCTGATAAAAGGAAACTAGTAATTATAATATTAGTACCCTTTCCACATTAAGTTTCTAAACCATATTAAAAAGTTGCTTACAATTCCATCCTTCCTTTCACCCATCATATAGAGCAAAATAAAATATAATAGAGACAAATTGCTTTTCTGGATCATTTTTACAAGATGGTGCAATTGGGGTAAAATATTCTCTCATGTAATACAAGTTCTAATTGTAAAAAAAAATTTTTAATTTTTTTTAAAAAATTCAAGGTATTTTTAAAAAGACTATTTTACCATGCCAGCCTCAAGGGAAGAAGAGTAACAAACCTCATTTTTCTGAGCCTCTATCCAGGAGGAATGGACTGTAGCTTTTCTCTTTAATATTTAATCTAAACTTTATTAATTTTTTTTTAAAACTAAAAGATTCTGTGTCTAATTTATGCTCACCTCTAGGATTGCGCTAAAGCATGGCTTATGTGATATAAGGCTCACATAAAAGGCTGTATTATCTTGAGCTTTCTTTATTATCATTTTAGTTCAGCCATATTTTTCTTTTTAAGCTTTAAAAAGCATTGATCTGAAACGAGCCCTCCCAGTGAAGCTGTCTCACAGAGTAAGAACACTGCAGAAGGGAAAGCTGAGAACCGGCAGGGCTTCTACTCTCCTGAGACTCATATGCAGGAGCCCAGAGCTGCCGTCATTCCACTGCAACCATCCAGCTGATGAGAAAGGAGGAAGGGTACCCCAAGAACATTTTTCCATAGTAACAGCCTTCAGAATAAGATGTACTGAGTCTTTCTCCTGTAGTCACATTATCCTCCCTTCTGCTCATCTGATGAACTGTTTTCAATTCTGAGCTAAACATTTGGGAAAGCCGAGAAGAATCATGTGGATATGCCAAGAAGGGGGACCAATACAATAAGTGGAATGAAAATCAATAAGCTGAGGATGCTTAGAAAATTAATCACTTAAGGGAGACATGGTAGATCTTCAATCTTTTGATGGTCGTAGAAGTAGAACATGAAGTGGACTTATTCTGTGTAATTCTAGAAGTGTGGCACTAGGATCAACAGATGGGAATTGTATGATGAAACATCGTAACTCAATATAAGAACTTTCTTACAATTACGGTCGTGCATTGCTTAACAACGGGGCTATGTTCTAAGAAATGTGTCGCAAGGTGATTTCGTCATGGTGCGAACATCATAGGGTGAACTTACACAAACCTAGATGGTACAGCCTACTACACACCTAGGCTCTATGGTCCTAATCTTATGGGACCACCATCTATATGCGGTCCGTGGTTGACTGAAACGTCACTATACGACCCATGCCTGTAGTTCTATCCAAACAATCAAATAGATTTCCTTGCAAAGTAGGGAACTCTTGGTCCCTGGCAAGGCTCCAAAGACATTGATTGATGGAAAGCTTGTCAGGTGTGGTACTGAAAGTGTCCCTTCATGGGGTCATTCCTAATGCTAGAGGGCTGTGTGGCAGAGCCTGCTACCCCTCCACAAAAATTCAGCCCCTCCTGTCCATGGTAAAGACCTGTCACTGAGAAATTCTGCCCAGCTGGGACTACATTTCTTAGCCTCCTTTGCCTATAGTTGGGGTCTTGTGAATGGTTCTGACCATTAGAATGTGAGCAGGACTGATGTTTGTCATTTCTAGGCCATAGTAGTTAGGATGTCCATAAATCTTCTTCGCTCTCTCTTCCTCAAGACTCTGAGGTCCTAGTAAAGGGCACAGTCACGGGGGAAGGAACCTGAGGACTTGAAAGCTGCCCAGAGACCAAAGACACAAGCACTGGACTGCTAGATGGGCCAGTATTCAGCCAGCATAATTTAGGGACTTATTTCTCACAGCAGCTGGCATGACCCTAGCTAATATAGCCACTAAGTTTTCTTCCACATGTAAAGAGTCTATTGATTCTAGATAAATATAGTTTATTTTTGGAATTTCTGGATTACATAGGCATTCTAGAAATTTCTTTTTCCAGACAGTGATTTCCCCTAGAACAAGTGTTTAGGGATCTATTTTGTTCCAACCCTAGTTAAGAGTCCCTGTCTTGGGCAATTTTTGCCAAACCTCAAACAGTTAAGTAGAAGATGTAACTCAGCGGAGAATAGTTCCTAACTTGACTTGCCTTCCTAGTCATTGTTCTTAGGGTAGCATACAATTCTTGGGAAGTGCAGGCGACACTCCATCCTAAATTATTTCTGCTGGTGAAAGATTGAGGCCACAAGCCACAAAAGTGACTCTAAATGGGATGAGGATGGTAATGGCACTATTGGGTTGAAGGTAGGTACATTAACCAGAAGGCAGAAACTGATACTTTTCTTCATCGAGGACTCAGAATATTTGCCTTCTTAGACTTGCCAAGGCTGCCAAAGGCATGGTCTGGGGAACTGGATTTCTTCCCTGCACACATCCCACTTTTCCTTCCCCTTTAAAGGGTGTTCAATTTCCATATAACTGTGAAGGCTAGAAGCATGCTTAGGACCAAAATAGCACAGATTGTGAAAGAGCCTGTAACCTTGGTTAAACATTCACATCATTATACTAAGCTCTGCGGCCATTAACAATTAATGTATTGAAGTTGTTTGGGTTGAGAATATGGGTCATCTTTTGCAGGGTAGGACCCTGAGGCAACAAGAGGTTAATTCTTTGTCAGTGGCCATGCCAATCTGCAGCAAAACCAGGTTCAGAAGCCGACGTGTTTATTTCCCTTTGCTGTACTCGGTTGGACACTGAGAATGTTATTACTAAAAGATCAAACCTTCATCTCAAGCCAAATTCCTACCGAGGGAGGGGAAGGGACGGACACCCAGCTTGTTTTTTCTGTTGTATGCTTGGTCCAATCTATACATACACGCAGAGCCCTATTTAGAAGCTGTCTGTTAGATTTTCGCATTCAGAGTGCATATACACTTATGTATCCTTATGAAAATAGTGAGAAGAGCAGAGATTTCTTTCTCCCAGGTATTATCAGGAGCACTGGCTCTCTTTGGTCTCCTAAGTCAGCTGGGGAAGAATCTGCCTGCTCCGGAAATTGTTGCTGTCTGTCAAGGACACAAAGAATTTGTGTCTTTCTCATGGGGGGCTTCTGCCATATTGGCAGGCAGAATTGTAACTCATTTGGGGCCATAATGGGTCAATACTGTCAATATGGTTTTGAGTTAACATTCAGCTTTTCTTTGACTAAAGAGCTGAGTATAATGTATATTTAAGGCTTAGGAAATGGTGTCAGCACTTTTCCCTTAGAGAAAGTGTGAGTGGCGGGGAGTAGCCAGAGGGGCTGAACCCTGTGACCTCTGAGGTCCTTTCTCGTGACAACATTCTGTGACCCTGTTCCTCCAAACTGGGCTTCTTCTGCTCTGACCAGAGGCACTGGTCATTTGGAATGAATGTAATTAAAACGCTCCCTGTTCTTGTGGCTGCCTGCCTCTTGAAGGAGCCCAGAGAATCTGTGTTCGTAGCCTTGAGTGACCCAGTTGTGACTAAGTTATTGAGCCCAAAGGCACTCACTGCTCTGTGAGCAGAACTTTGTTCTGTCACCCAGAAACACACCTCCACCTTCTTTGAGAGCGGCCCTTACAGATCTGACAGCCCATGTCTGCTCCCATGGTGCTTGGCCTCATGTGGTCCTGTGTTGGCTGCCCTGTGCTGAGGCTGTCAGTTCAAGAAGGAGCCCCAATCTTCCTCAGGTACCTGTCTCTCACCTCATGTAAAGATGACACAGAGTTGGCTTTGCTGTATGTGAATTTGTGAACACGTGACTGTAGCTGTGTAGCAGTTAACAATTTCTTCTCCTGGGTCTGGTGACCCGAAGAACATGTGGACACCCATAGCTCCAGCTCCCCCTAGTGGCCTGTGGGATTGCATCCAGAATTTCACTTTCTATCTCCACGAAGTGTGTGTGAAGAGATCCCTATTCAAACTGTTTACTCTGGAGTCTCTTCATATTCCAGGGGCCCGGGGGACACCCTAATATGCACTGGAGTCCTGTATCCTAACAGCACAGAGCACCACGGGGTTCCTGGGAGCCCCGGTGTTCTGGAGAAAATGCTTCTACTTTATTGTCTGTAAGTCAAAGTTCCTGCCAGAAAATTTACCGCGGTCTTTCGGTTTCCAGACTAAAGTTGGGGTTTCTTGGCTTGAAGGGATGTCTGGATGCAGAAGGTGAAGGAGCAGATGCCTCCTGCACAAGACGGAAATGAGCACCTACGCCCTCCCAGCTCTGGTCTTTGCCATCTTGGTTTGAAACTTCCATCTATGCCGTGGAAATTCTTTCAACACATTTTAACTGACATGGTTCTCAAACAACCATAAGAAACACCGCCACCAAGGAAACAAACTGAACAAGGACTGTGGGGGCTCCTGAGCTAACTTACTTTTGCTGAAAATTAGGAATGACTCATTTTTACTTTTTCACCCGAATTCTATTTCTCTTGTTAAAGAAATAGGGCTATGCTTTCACTTATAATACATGACTTATGGGACCTTCGCTAGGAGATAGGAAGGAGCATATTGCTGTGGATGAGGGTGAGCTCTCATGTGGTCTGTCTGGGCTCAACGTCTAGCTCCGCTCTTTACTGGCTGTGTGGTCTTTGCAAGTTCCTGGTCGACTGTTGCTCAGTGTCTTCACCAGTACAGTGTACCCACTTGAGAGTATCTATGAGGATTAATTGAGCCAACACTTGCAAACTGCTTAGAACAGTGTCTGTCACTCAATAAATATTAGTTATTATTGAATTAGGAGAGCACCAAAAGTGTAAATTGCTGTGAGCTTCTGTGTTGGCACGTTTACGCTTCAGGATTTTGCCAAAGTCCAACTAATGTAGTTTCAGAAATTTGGAAAAAGGCAGTGCTATTTTGCTGAAACTGTCGTCGCCAATCACCGGCTTGCGGTGTATGTTTACGGCTGATGCAACTGTTGGAAATAAGAGGCTTTACAGCATTGGATGCCTTCACAGTGGAGTCACGGGATGTACTTTATTTGTAGGCGGCTGGTTAAATTCTGACCTGAGTTATCTTGGGATGGCTTTTAAGCGGCCTGCGTGAGAGGTATTTCAGGCTCCGGCCCCGTTCCTAGAGGACAGGTGTCCACCCGAGAATGTTGGCACTGGTCTTGGAAACTTTTGTGGGGAGACCAGGCCTCAGATAAGTCTGAGGGCCCTAAAGATGTCACAGCCCCGGGAAGGGCCACAGGGCAGTGGTCCCAGACATCAAAGCAAGGAAACCAGCTATGAGTTGATGGGTGAAAAAATACACATCGATGATGTCCCAAAGTTGCCAATCTCCAATGTTTTGTAAGAACTAAATACATTCAGCATCGGAATTGATGCTTTCAGTAGAAACTGTGACACTGAATTTGGCGCCGGGATGACATATTCAGTATTCATCCGTCTGAAACAAGCCTCTTGACTCCTGCGCTCCCATGTGACAAGGTTGCAATGTTCCAGCAGGGGGCGCTCATCGGCGTCCCGGAGTCACAGCTCAGGGGTTCAGCTAGCTCCGCACATTTTCCCTTCTTCTGTCCTGACCTCCTCTTGTCCATTCCTTCCTGCTTTACGTCTGAATGCTGAGATTACATATTTTTCCCACGGCATAAATAAACCGACTTGTATTTTTCAAGGGGAATCATTGTAAAGAGAAGTCAGACTCGGAGGACGCTGTCACTAAATGCATCTGCAGGGGAAACGCATCTTGTCTATTTGATAGCAGGTGGGACGTTACTGTTTCCTAACATGATCCTCCTCATCATCCCTCACCTCTTTTAGAAGAAAGAAACTCACAAGGAGGAAGGAGAAATTTTCCAGGGACTTTTTACTTATCCCTACTCCCATCCCTGGTATTGAAAGGGGCTCAAATGTATTTAAAATAAAGTTGTTTGAGAGGAGGGCTGGTGAACTCCAGAGTTTAATGCACAATCTCCACCAACAAATGCCTGAGATTTGTGCTGTAATAAAAGAAGAGTCCAGTGAAGACTTCACAGTTGACCTCTCTCTGCTACACATAACCAGTCAAGATGAACTTGGCTGTTGCCTCCCTTGCCTCCTCTCCCCTCAGCCCTGCATCTCCTTCCAACCCAGTGTCCGCATGCAGGCTGCACCGAGGTGGCCTTTGGGACCCTTTCTCTTCTACTTCTCCCTTTGGGAGGCTGTTGTTCTTGTGGTTGACGCTGGGTTTGTATGTGGCCGGGGGTGGGGTGCCAGATAATTGTAGCACTTCTCAGGCACTTTCGTCACCCAAATATGGAACGGGTGGCAGCTGAAACACCTTATGAAAATAGCATTAAAACGTGTAATGTGCCATAAATAAACAGAAAGAGACAGCCAGGAAGCTGCGCTAATCACCGCTTTGATGTAGCGTGAATTACTGTATTTTAAGGGCCTCATGCTTCTGACTGCTTGTTTTGACTCAGCTGCCACTGCTCCCGTGAAGGGTTGGACCCAGCCTTCCACCTCTTCTCCCCTCCGTGGTGACAGCTGTTGTCCCTTGCCTCACAGGAAAACGATTTCTCCACCCTTCCCCACCTCCCAGCCCTTTCCTGGCAGCACTCTCTGTAAACCTCACCTCTCCTCCTCTTCCCGGGGGTGGCAGAGGGCAAGGACGGCCACCTGGCCCGTGTCCAGGCTCTGCCAAGGTTCCAGTGTCATCTGCCAGCCGATGCCAGTGCTCTGCAGCGACGTACTATTTTTAATCTTTTGTAACCTGGTGCTCTGAGTTGGCCATGTGGGGAAATGGAGTTTTGGCTTCACCGTGTGACAAGGAGCTTGTGGGAGAATAAGCTTCTCCTGAGTGGAGCTCACAGCAGGAAAGCATCCTACCTTCCAATTTGGGGAGTCAAGCATTCCTGCTTTATCCACACACTGACAGTCCACTGAAAAAAACTCTGAATCCTGAATTTTTCTACACAGTCTAAGAATATTTAGGTTTGATAAGAGCTCAATCTTTGCTTGATCTTATGATCATATGGATGTCACAGGACACAGGTGAACTCCAGAGGCTATCTTCATGTTGTAACCGCCTACATAGCCCCTTACAGGCGTGACTTCTGGAAAGCCCTGTTGCTGGTTCCAGTGACCATCTGGGCGCAATCCCAGCTCTGCTCCTGCGTCCAGGAGCGCCCTCTTGTGGTTGGAAGAGCTCTGGACACACTTCTTTTCTTCTTAAGAACCACATTAGTTAAGCGTGTTCTCAATTTTTGCGTTGTCCTCTAATAACTAGAGTGAAAAATATTAGCTGCTAGTTTGAAGATGAGTAGGGGAGAGAGAGGGAAGTTGGAGTAGTTTTATCATCGTCACCATCATCCTTGCATTAAAGCCCTTCTTGGGCCACGCTCCTCCCCTCCAACCTGGACGTTGAAAGCGTCTAGTTAACGGTCTCTTCGCCTTTGGGATTCTATCCCCTCATCCTTATTGATTTCTCTGTTTCAAAATTCAACTACATTTTCTTAAAACTTTAGTTTGTTTGTTTTTGGTCCCTGCTTTGTTCAGAGAAGGTCGAGAGCAGCCCTCTGGACACAGCTCCAAGGCTGAGCCCTTCAGGCACTCTTTGGGGACACCTCACTTACTTTGCTAGGCCTTTTGGGGCGGAGCACCTCCCCTCCTGTCATTGACAGCAGACCAGCCTCTCCCCTCCCACTTTCCCTCCTCCTCAGCTTCTCCGGGAAACGACAAGTCCATCCTCTGGAGTCTGGGTTCTTCTCCTCTCCCACGAGATCTCTGCCCATCTTCTCCAGAGGGTTTTCTGCCTTAGCCCTGTGGACACTTCTTCTCTTTAAATCTCCTTGCAATTCATGCTATTTTGCATCCTTTAGCTTTTTGTGAACAACTCCTATCTATTTCTCAAGGAGATTATCTTCTCTTGTGGGTGGGGACCAAGCTTTAACCCTTTCTCCCCTTCTCCCCTTTTCTCTTCTGGTTAATAGCAACAGCAACAGTAAAGGTCACAGTGAGTAGGTGTGGATCTTTTACTCCTTCCAGGCACTGGCCAAGCTCCTTATGTGCCTGAGTTTACCTAATCATTACAATAACTTCAAAATCTGGTTATTACTATTACTCCTTCGTACAACTGGGGTAACAGAGGCTTAGAGAGCTGTCATGTTTGTCCTGGTTCACAATGAAGAGGCGATGGAGCCAGAACCTTGATCCTAGCCATGGATTATGTTGTCTCACTGTTCTCAGTCCCGCTGTATTGAAAAAGACCCCATGATATAAGTTCATTCTTTTTTTGTGGAAGATTAGCCCTGAGCTAACATCTGCTGCCAATCCTCCTCTTTTTTTGCTGAGGAAGACTGACCCTGAGTAACATCCGTGCCCATCTTTTTCTACTTTATACGTAAGACACCTGCCACAGTGTGGCTTGACAAGCAGTGTGTAAGTCCGCACCCGGGGTCCGAACCAGCGAACCCTGGGCAGCTGAAGTGGAAGGTGTGAATTTAACTGCTGTGCCAACGGGCTGGCCCCGTAAGTTCATTCTTGATGGTCATATTAGCAAACATAACAACGAAGGGTTAGTTAAATTCTCCATCTTCAAACATGGATATAGTGCAATATTTGGAAGAGTAAAGTTTATTTTATTTTGTGTATTATTGAACATAGGAGAAGATACATGGCAAATACAAATTCAGATATCTCTCTTTCTGACCTTCTCTTTTGGTAGATAAATGATCATTATGCATCAGTTAGAATCCTGCTGCCTCCAAGTAACAGAGGACCCAACCAAACTGGCTTCAATAATCAGGAAATTTGTTGGTCACCCCCCCCACTAGGTGAGTTTCAAGGTCTACTTGTCTAATGGCTCCAGCTCCAACAGCACGCAGCTCTGGGGTCTGCCATCCTTCAAAGGATGGTTTTATTCTCAGGCTGGTGGTGAGCCAGGATTTAATAGTCGTGAGATCCTGTTTTAGACAGACAACATTCAGAAGGGGAGGAAAGAGTTGCCTGCAGAAGCTCTCCTGGAACAGCTGGGAAGAACGTCCTCAGAATTCGCCATTCAAGCTTGCCTTTGTCCCAACATTTCATCTTATGAACCTGCAGTGGCCAGGCCCGCCTGCTCCACCACTGGAGTGGGGCTGAGCTCACTGCCTGGAGGAACACAGATGGTCAGAGGAGGAACTGCTGCATGGCACTGGGATTCCACCAGGAAGGAGGAAAAGGGAGGATGCAGCCCCAGGATGACTCTCCTGGCATGGCATGTTAGAACTCACTGTTTAGATCTCGTTTTGCTTCTTCACTTGTGGGGATGAATTTACTCTGGAATGACATGTGCACATTTTATTAATCAGTATTTCACATTAGTGGGATGACCGGTGTGGGGGAAACGAGCCTGAAACCATGGCCGAAAGCCAAGCCAACAGCAACTTCTTACTGTATTGTTCAGACTCCCGCCTGTGGCTGTATTTTTAGTGCTCTGCCTTCATCATTAATTCACCATGATCTTATTGAGTACTCACCCTGCCTTGGCCCTGCTCCAGGTGCTGGAGACACTGTGGTGAATCAGGCTGGCGAGGTTCCTGCTCTCCTGGAGCTCATGTCTTAGAGAGGGGAAAGGTCAGTAAACAGATTAACAAAAGGGATCACTTTGAATAATGGGAAATGCCATGTAGAAAACCAAATGGGATGATGTAAATTGGAGCCATTGACGGGCAAGGAGGAACTGGCTCCATAATTTTCAGGGCCTTGTACAAAAAGTAAACGTAGGGCCCTTGTTCAAAAACGATGCAGGATTTCAAGAGGGCCAGAGTAGAGCATTAGGGGCCCTTCTAAGCTTGGGGTCCATACACCCATGCTGATCCCATCCCCATGATGCTGGCCCAGGGAAGGGAATTGCTTTGATTAGGGTGGTCCCAGAAGGCTTCTCTTAGAAGGTGACATTTGGATTGGATTCTCCTGAGAGCTGGGATAGAACATTCCAGCAACAGTCCTAGTGGTATAGGCACCCTGGCTTGTCAAAGACACAGCAAGAAGGGGCAGTCAAGGGAAAGCAGCACAAAGTGAGGTCAAAGGGCAGTATGACGATGGAGATACATCAGATGGTATAGGCTGTTGGGGCCACTTCTCCATGGCCAACCTTCCGAGATTCAGGATCAAGCATGTGTCGATTTTATTCTCCACTGATGGGAAGTTATACGATGAGGCATGTCCTGATTGGATTTGTGCTCCAAGAAGTTCACATTGGTTTCCAGGTGGGCAGAAGCGAGATCAGTCAAGAGGCAATTCCAGTTACCCAGGAAAAAGAAGATCCAGGCCAGAAAGAACGTAAACAAGAATCTTTGTGTAGACGGCCAAATAAACGTCTATATACATGGCATCACATTTATATTTATTCACATATAGACTATTTCATGGGATGTGCATGGACTTCTCATACTTGCACTTCTTATGGCACTAAGGTCATTTACTTATGGATATGTGAAATACGATATTACACAGCTATGTTTCTTTAAAATCTGAAAATACCCTAAAATATTTCTAATTGAGAGACTCATCTCTATCAAAGAATGTCCCCTTTACCTCCCCCAGTTTGACTCTGTATGGCCTTTAGTACTTCAATTCCTGCCTCTCCCATCTTCACACGCTACGATCCAAAACAGTGAACAGCTTGTGGTTCCGCCCACGTGTTCATGACTGCTCCTCACCTCTGCGAGGCTGCTTTGCTGATCCTTCTGCCCAGGAAGACCTCTCCATGCCTTTCTGTAACTCCATCGCTGAGGCTTCCACCTGCAACCGGAGCTATTGTTTGTTTTTCTCCCTGAGAGAGTGTGAGATCCAGAGAGCTTCCTTCCCCAAGAGAGTGTGCCAGGGACTGAATATGTGTGTTTGGGCATCTGCAGAGGGTGCTTGCCCTTCCCTGGGCCCACCATGCATTTTGTTGAATGAAAGAATAAAAGAACAGCAATAACAGGAAGGAGTGTGAGTTTTGACCCCCTTGTCCCAAGTTCAGATCCCACCTCTGCCGTTAACTAGCTGTTTGATTGCAATCTCTCAAAGTCTCAGACTTGCCATTTGTAATGGGGAGATCACAGGGGCTCCTGCATTGTATTGATTTCCCAGGGCTGCCATAACAAAGTGCCACAGACTGGGGGCTTAAACAATGGAAATTTACGGTCTCGCAGTCCTTGAGGCTAGAAGTCTGAGATCAAGGTGTGGGCAGCGTCGGTTCCTTCTGAGGTCTCTCTCCTTGGCTTGCAGATGACCGTCTTCTCCCTGTGTCCTCATGTGGCCTTTCTTCTGTGTCTGAGACCTAATCAGCTCTTCTTATAAGGACACAAGTCAGGTTGGATTAGGGCCCACCTCAATGATCTCATTTAACCTTAATTAACTCTTTAAAGACCCTGCCTTCAGATACAGTCAGATCAAGGGTTAGGGCTTCAATATGAATTTGAGGAGAGACAATTCAGTCCATCACACTACCTCACCCAGTTATTGCATACACTACGTGTGACTATTCATGTAAAGTTCTCAGAACACTCTATGCGCAAAGCAATGGGCTTAAAAAGACCTGATTGTGACCACTAAGAAATGAGTTTCACTCTGAAATCTTAGCTAAGCTTAAGAGAGAGAGGAAGGGACACAGAGGGGTCTGCACTTTGAGGGGCTCCTGTTTGAAGTGTTGTGGTTGACGTAGCCTTGGCAACTACTCATCATCTACACCACATAGCCCTTCACCTCCTGTTGACTTTTTTGTTAACCGTTTCATGTGCATATATCTTGTCCCCTCAAATGACGCATTCTTGGTGACGTGGGACAACTCTTACCTTTTTGCATATCCCTCTTACTGGTTTTATGTTGAGGATACTTCTAATAATTACATTTTGAATACAGCGAAATGAAATTTTATGGTCAATACTCTTTATTTCCAGCGTCACTGCTTCCTCCCATGGTGGAGGACAAGTTGGAATGGCTTAAGTTACAAAAGAACTTGTAAGGAGGAATTTAAAGATATTAGTTATGCCTTTAAGTTGAGTTCAGATTTACCCTCTATAAAGAGCACTTGATGTTGGTCACCTTCTTTAGAAATGAAGAGGCTTTCCTTAGTCAAAGATTTATTGAGCCCTAATGTGCCTGATACCGGAGAACCTGAAACAAAATAGAAAAAAGAAATTCCTGCCTCCGTGGAGCTTAGACTGGGGGAGAAAGACAGCAAACAAATAAAAAATGTAGCATACTGATGGCTGTAAGTGTTAGGGAGGGGGATGAAGTCGCAAGATGGGGACAGGGTAGTTGCTATAATAGATGGTATAATAGATAGTCTGGTTCCCCTGGGGCTCCCCAAGGTGACCTTTGAGCAGAGATAGGAGACAATGGGAAAAGTGAGCTTCTGGGATATTTCTGGGGAGAGATCCCTAAGTGGCCAGAACATGAGGTCAAGGGGCCAGAAGTGAGAACAAGCACGTCTGTTCACAGACAGGCAGGTGACTCCTGTGCCTGCAGCTCAGAGAAGGGGGCCATATAGAAGGAGTGGGGGCCTGGAGGGGGCAAACTGTGGAGGGCTCTGGCCACTACCCTGAGTGAGCATGGGTGGGAGTGGAATGACTTGAGCAGAGGAGAGCAGAGGCTGACTAGTCCCTGAGGTGACCAGCTGGCTTCTCCGTGAGAGGACAGGCAGGAGGCAGGAGGCAGGGGAAGCAGCAGGGGGCCCAAGTATCAGGCTTTGGAAATGGCCCATACAAAGGCAGTGATGGGCCTGGATGGTGAGAGGCAGAGGTGATGAGAGAGATGCTCCTCTCTGCCCAGCCACAGGCTGTCCTCATGGGAAAGAAAGCCTATTGGAACCAACTTTGCTTCAGCTTTGCGAGCTGAGTTTCATGTTAGAGACTTGGTCACTCTGAAGCTTTCACCCTGTCTATCATCTGAAAGCAGCTGCTCCTTCGAGCAAGGACTCCAAACCCATTCTCATCTTGAAATGAACCTCACTGTTGAAAAGCATTAACTCTCAAGTGGTTTGCATGGGTGAGTTTGCCATAACAGTCTTCTCACCAAAACACTCCAGAATATCACTCTCAATTATGTTTCCCAAATCTTGGACGGTGATCTAACTTACATATGTAAATTGCTTCAGCTCTGGATTCCACCACACTTGTTTGTCCGCATCTGGAGACAATCACAATGAAATACAGTTATTTTATTTGCAGGTCAAGGAGTTTGCAGGCCACGAGGCGAATTATTCTCTGAACCATTTCCTTCTGAGTTTCTAACTTTAAAATGTCATTTTTATTTATCAGCATTGTGCCTGAGCAGAAAAGCTTCTGTCTTCTAGGATTTCCCCCTTTTATCAAACTGTCTGTTATTAAGAACTAAATACTTTCTTGTGATGAGGAAAACTGAGTTCAGAATCTGTTATTAGGGCAATGAGGATGGAAGCATGAAACAGTCCAGTCCCACAGAACTATGGAAAGATACAGAATTTCTTTAATTTTGTTTTTCCCGCCAACGTCAGAAAATAAGAACTGTATTTTCAAGATGCAGAGGAAAAAGAAGGGTCCCTCTGACTCTCTTTTTTATATCTGTCTCTGCTATTTCTCTCCTTTTCCTTTTCTCCTCAGGAGCCAATTTTTCATGTGCAAAAATTGTAGATGAACATTTCCTTCTGAAAGGAACCCTGAGACGTTGATTGCCCTATATTCCCACAAAGATGTAGGGATTTTTTTTTTTTACTGTTACAGCAATTAGCTGTCTTGTCAAGTGTCCCCACTAGACCTCAACTATCATTTGATTATCTGCCTATATGTGCTCACAAACCCAACCTCCCCCCAAGATGAGGACTCTACTTTATTCTTTTTTTTCTACTCAAAGTCTTTGTTTCATGTCTTGTACATAATGAGCTCTCAATGGGTACTTGTAAATTGTGTTTGAACCTACCCTCCAAATCCAGGTACCAGTCACCATGAGGGCAGAATCTCAACTCCCCTAGGGCCTACCGTGGAACGTTGCATATAGCAGATGATTTTCAACCACTTGGCTAAATTACACACATAAAATTGCATTGCCTGAGCTCAGAGCTGAACCTCCATTTAAGATATCAGAAAGCTCCTTCAGAGTCTCTAATTACCTGGAAGTTCTAAAGTGCACAAGAGCTCAATTTTCTTTCTAACCTGCATTTTTAAATTTTGAAAGACTTTTGGATCTTGGTATTTTGTGAGTTCTCTCTTAGGGACTTCTCTAGATAACACGATGAGTTGTCCTACAGCTCGTCAGTATATACAGTTGCAGTATTTTCTTAACTACTGATTTAAAAACCCTCATTATTGATGAATTCAAAGTTAGAATGCTTTGTGTGTCAGTAAAAGATGAATTGTTAAGCAGAATTGGTTGAAAACATGAAATTGTGAGGATGGATACAATTTAGAAACAGAAGAGTCAGTGACAAGCTATTTTGTGTTTGATTGGAAGTTGAAAGGAGGATTTAAAATCATGTAGAGTCCCCCAAGGCACCCATTAATAGCCTATTTCGTGTCTTTGATTCTTGCAAAGTAAAAATATTATGCTACAGAGTCTTCTAAAATTAAAGAGATATGGCTGAAAAAATATCATGTTTGATTTATACATTCTTCCAGTTTTCCATGAAGTCTCGTTCTTAAGCTTGCAGCTTTTCTGTTATTTTCCTGTTTGTATTGGTGTCTGGAGAGATATTTCCCTACATTTTAACTTGTAAAAATTTTATTTTTTTTTCCCCTAGGCCAGAAAACAAAACAAATGCTCAGATATTCTTGGTTTTCCATCTCAGAAAATTCTTGGTTGAATTCTCTTGGTCTCCTTACTCACAATTTATTATATCAAAGCAAGATAAGCTTGGGAAAATGCTCCCAGAGGACCTCTCCTATGAATGTCCGCGCTAACAGTCTGGGCTCAGGACCTGAAAGGTTTCTCAGTCCGGAGACCAGATGGCTCTTTTCTTTTGTTCTGGATTCAATCTCCTGTCTTTTAAATCCCTTCTTTTTCTCTTGGTTTTCTATTTCTCTGTTGAGAATTAGCACTCGTCTCCAGTTCTTTCTCACCTCAGGCAACTCTGTCTCATTTCTCCTCTCATGAGAAAATCTTCAGTGCCTAAAAAGTCCCAAGTCCATTTGCCAACATCATTCTTCCATCTATTCCAGTAGAACAACTTTTCTCAAAAATTCCACTACTTCTCCATCGTGGAAACTGAAAATTGTTCACTGATCACAGATTTGTTCATTTTATGTGAGAATGGGGAATGATAATCTCCAAATTCCTCATCCAAGCTAGGATCATGCATTTTTGGTTGATTCCTTAAATTTTTATCAAATTCCCCTTTTCTGTGCAGAACTGCCCTCCTTCAATGACTAATTCAAAATGGCCAGAAGAGGTTATAACAGAAGCAAGGATAACATAAGCTGAAGCAGTCAGATTAAATAATGGAGGCAACATGCTTTTTTTCTAAACTCTCAAGTTGGAATTTGAAGAGACGTTAGTAGTAGATATCCTATTTTGTTCGTGATTTTAGCATCAAAAAATGCAGATTAGAATTTAGGCTTTTAGGGGAAGATCCAAGATGGCGCCGTGAGTAGTCCTCTTTGTCTCTCGCCCTTCGAGTCTACAATTATTTGGACACTTATCGCTTGACAAAGGATATCCAGACAGCATCTCAGGACGTCTGAGACACCCACGTGACTATACATCGGAAGGCGGACGGACTTTCCTCCGGGAGGATGTGGAAATAGGTGAAAACTCTCCGACCCCGACGGGCAGCCTAGTACCCGCAAGCGGCTTTCTTCCAACGGACGCCCCCAGAGGATCCACACACATCTAGGGCAGGAGCGAGAACACAACAGAGGAGCGACGGTGGAAACAGGTGACCAGAACCCTACCTAAACCCCCCGCAATTACTCCTAAACGCAGAGGGAAACTTTGGAGTTGCACACCTGAGCCCGCGGGGAGAGTCTCTCCCCGCCATTGGCAGGGAGACCCAGCCTGGTGCTCGGGGTGACCGGAGGGTCCCAGAGAGAGTCACGGAGGGTACAGAGGTCTCCCAGCTGCCGTTGCCCGCCCCGTGGGACTAGGGATTGCCGGAGATCTCGGAGAGGACCGGGGCTGGGGGAACTTTCAAAGGCCGGTTCTGCGACCCGGAGGGGAAGCGCCGGAGCTCCGCCCGGGCAGCAGACAAAACTCTCTGTCTGCCGTTAGCAGAGGGGCCACGCCCAGCATTCAGGGCTCCTGGGAGAGGCCCGGAGAGAAGCCCAGAGGGCGGGGCGACCCCCAGCTGCCGTTGCCCGCCCCGTGAGACTAGGGATTGCCGGAGATCTCGGAGAGGACTGGGGCTGGAGAGAGTTCCAGAGACCCAGCTTAGTAGCCTAGGGGGAAACCCTACAGGCTCACAGCAGCCTTAGGGAAAGCCTCTGCACAGCACCAGTAGAAGGCAGCCAGCTGCCAGCCACAAGGCTGGAAGACCCCAGGGCAAAAGCATCATAGCTAGGTGTACTAACCACAGACTGTAGAAGATGCCAATAGCTCTCCTGCAACCCATAGAGGACAAGTGAGATTCGGTGGGTGCTGACAGCAACGGAGCGACAAATATAAGTGATCCTACCCCTGGCCGCTGGAAAAGCCCATAACACCATTGCAGACCCCAAGGAGAGAGCACATCTACGTGGGCTGCAACAGTAGGCACCTGCAGCCTGAAGCCCCCCTGTGACGGCCCCCACGGCAGAGGAGGGAATCCAAAGGGCCACTGTGGCTACGAAGAGGGGCCCAGGCCCAGTTAGCAACTACGGACAGGGTTCCTGGTTGGTGAAGTATAAACAGCTGCTCCCCCCACCGCAGCAGCTGAAACAAGTGAAAGGAGCAACTAAACTCTATCTCCATGCGGAGGCACAAATCAACAACATCAAGCAATATGAAAAAATACACTAAATCTCCAGAACAGAAAGAAAGTAACAAATACACAGAAAACAATCCCAAAGAAAATGAGATATATAACCTAAATGATGATGACTTCAAAACAGCCATCATTAAGATTCTCAATGAGTTAAGAGAGAATTCTGACCGACAACTCAACGAGTTCAGGAGCTATGTCACAAAAGAGTTTGATACGATAAAGAAGAACCAAACAGAAATATTGGAAATGAAGAACACAATAGAGGAGATTAAGAAAAATCTAGATGCTCTGAACAGTAGGGCCGATAATATGGAGGAAAGAATTAGCAATTTGGAAGATGGCAATATAGAAGTGTTGCAGGCAGAGGAGGAGAGAGAAGCAAGACTTAAAAGAAATGAGGAAACTCTCCGAGAATTATCAGACACAATTAGGAGATGCAACGTAAGGATTATAGGTATACCAGAGGGAGAAGAGAAGGAGAAAGGGGCAGAAAACCTATTCAAAGAAATAATGGCTGAGAACTTCCCAAATCTGGTGAGGGAGATGGATCTTCAGGTGACAGAAGCCAATAGATCTCCAAACTTTATCAATGCAAGAAGACCAACTCCATGGCATATAGTAGTGAAGCTAGCAAAAGTCAATGACAAGGAGAAAATATTAAGGACAGCCAGGCAAAAGAAACTAACCTACAAAGGAACCCCCATCAGGCTATCAGCAGATTTCTCAGCAGAAACTTTACAGGCTAGAAGAGAGTGGAATGATATATTCAAAAATCTGAAGGACAAAAATCTACAGCCGAGAATTCTCTACCCAGCGAAAATATCCTTCAAATACGATGGAGAAATAAAAACTTTCCAAGATAAACAAAAATTAAGGGAGTTCATTGCCACAAAACCTCCTCTTCAGGAAATCCTCAGGAAAACCCTCATTCCTGAAAAATCCAAAAAAGGAAAGGGGCTACAAAACCAAGAGCAGAGGAGATAAGTAGAAGGACAACAACAGAGAGTAGCAGCTCTACATCAGAACAGATTAAACCATGGGACGAGAAACAAAGGAAACTGAAGAAAACTGGAAAACAAGACACAAAATGGTAGTGGTAGGCCCCCACGTCTCAATAATCACTCTAAATGTAAATGGATTGAACTCCCCAATCAAAAGACACAGAGTGGCAGGATGGATCAAAGAACAAGATCCAACAATATGCTGCCTCCAGGAAACACACCTCAGCCCCAAAGACAAACACAGACTCAGAGTGAAGGGATGGAGAACAATACTCCAAGCTAATAATGAACAAAAGAAAGCAGGTGTCGCTATACTAATATCAGACAAGGTAGATTTCAAAGCAAAACAGATAAAGAAAGATAAAGAGGGACAGTATATAATGATAAAAGGGACTCTCCACCAAGAAGACATAACACTTATAAATATATACGCACCCAACACAGGAGCACCAAAATTTGTAAAGCAACTCTTAATAGAACTAAAAGAAGACATCAACAACAATACAATAATAGTAGGGGACCTCAACACACCATTAACACCAATGGACAGAACATCCAGACAGAAAATCAACAAGGAAATAATAGAATTAAATGAAAAATTAGACCAGATGGACTTAATAGATATATATAGAACACTTCATCCAAAAACAGCAGGTTACACATTCTTCTCAAGTGCACATGGAACATTCTCAAGGATTGACCATATTTTGGGAACCAAAGCAAACATTAATAAATACAAGAGAGTTGAAATAATATCAAGCATCTTTTCTGATCATAACGCTATTAAACTAGAAATCAACTACAAGAAAAAAGCAGAGAAAGGTGCAAAAATGTGGAGACTAAACAACACGCTTCTCAACAAACAATGGATCATTGAAGAAATTAAAGAAGAAATCAAATATTATCTGGAGACAAATGAAAATGAGAACATGACATACCAAATCATTTGGGATGCAGCAAAAGCAGTCCTAAGAGGGAAATTCATCGCAATACAGGCTCACCTCACTAAACAAGAGAAAGCTCACGTAAGCAACCTCAAACGACACCTAACAGAACTAGAAAAAGAAGAACAAACAAAGCCCAGAGTCAGTGGAAGGAGGGAAATAATAAAAATAAGAGCAGAAATAAACGATATTGAAACAAAAAAGACAATAGAAAGGATCAATGAAACAAAGAGTTGGTTCTTCGAAAGAATTAACAAAATTGACAAACCCCTAGCCAGACTCACCAAGAAAAGAAGAGAGAAATCGCAAATTAATAAAATCAGGAATGACAGAGGAGAAATCACAACAGATACCAATGAAATACAAGAGATCATAAGAGAATACTATGAAAAACTATATGCCAACAAATTGAACAACCTGGAAGAAATGGACAAATTCCTAGACTCCTACAATCTCCCCAAACTGAATCAGGAAGAAATGGAGAATCTGAATAGACCAATCACAAGTAAGGAAATAGAAACAGTAATCAAAAACCTCCCCAAAAACAAGAGTCCAGGACCAGACGGCTTCTCTGGAGAATTCTACCAAACATTCAAAGAAGACTTAATACCTATTCTCCTCAAACTGTTCCAGAAAATTGAGAAAGATGGAGAACTCCCTAACACATTCTATGAAGCCAACATCACTCTGATCCCCAAACCTGACAAGGACAACACAAAGAAGGAGAACTACAGGCCGATATCACTGATGAACATAGATGCAAAAATCCTCAACAAAATTTTGGCAAACCGATTACAGCAATACATCAAAAAGATTATACACCATGATCAAGTGGGATTTATACCAGGGACACAGGGATGGTTCAACATCCGCAAGTCAATCAACGTGATACACTACATCAACAAAATGAAAAACAAAAACCACATGATCATCTCAATAGACGCAGAGAAAGCATTCGACAAGATCCAACACCCATTTATGATAAAAACCCTCAGTAAAATGGGTATAGAAGGAAAGTACCTCAACATAATAAAGGCCATATATGATAGACCCACAGCCAACATCATACTCAATGGACAAAAGCTGAAAGCCATCCCTCTGAGGACAGGAACAAGACAAGGGTGCCCACTTTCACCACTCCTATTCAACATAGTACTGGAGGTGCTGGCCAGAGCAATTCAGCAGGAAAAAGAAATAAAAGGAATCCAAATAGGTAATGAAGAAGTAAAACTCTCGTTGTTTGCAGACGACATGATCTTATACATAGAAAACCCCAAAGAATCCACAGAAAAACTATTAGAAATAATCAACAACTACAGCAAAGTAGCAGGGTATAAAATTAACGTGCATAAATCAGTAGCATTTCTATACACTAACAATAAACTAACAGAGAAAGAACTCAAGAACTCTATCCCATTCACAATCACAACGAAAAGAATAAAATACCTTGGGATAAACTTAACCAACGAAGTGAAGAATCTATACAATGAAAACTACAAGACTTTCTTGAAAGAAATAGGCGATGACATAAAGAGATGGAAAAACATTCCTTGCACATGGATTGGAAGAATAAACATAGTTAAAATGTCCATACTACCTAAAGCAATATACAGATTCAATGCTATCCCAATCAGAATCCCAAGAACATTCTTCACAGAAATTGAACAAACAATCCTAAAATTCATATGGGGGAACAAAAGACCGCGAATTGCTAAAGCAATCCTGAGCAAGAAAAACAAAGCCGGCGGAATCACAATCCCCGATTTCAGAACATACTACAAAGCTACAGTGATCAAAACAGCATGGTACTGGTACAAAAACAGGTCCACAGATCAATGGAACAGAATTGAAAGCCCAGAGATAAAACCACACATCTATGGACAGCTAATCTTGGACAAAGGAGCAGAGGGCCTACAATGGAGAAAAGAAAGTCTCTTCAACAAATGGTGCTGGGAAAACTGGACAGCCACATGCAAAAGATTGAAAATTGACCATTCTTTTTCACCACACACCAAAATAAACTCAAAATGGATCAAAGACCTAAAGATTAGGCCTGAGACAATAAGTCTTTTGGAAGAGAATATAGGCAGTACACTCTTTGACATCAGTTTCAAAAGAATCTTTTCGGACACTGTAACTCCTCAGTTGAGGGAAACAATAGAAAGAATAAACAAATGGGACTTCATCAGACTAAAGAGCTTCTTCAAGGCAAGGGAAAACAGGATTGAAATAAAAAAACAGCTCACTAATTGGGAAAAAATATTTACAAGCCACTTATCCGACAAAGGGTTAATCTCCATAATATACAAAGAACTCACACTGCTTAACAACAAAAAAACAAACAACCTGATCAAAAAATGGGCAGAGGACATGAACAGACATTTCTCAAAAGAAGATATGAATATGGCCAATAGACACATGAAAAGATGTTCATCATCGCTAATCATCAGGGAAATGCAAATCAAAACTACACTAAGATATCACCTTACCCCCGTTAGATTGGCAAAAACATCCAAAACCAAGAACGACAAATGTTGGAGAGGTTGTGGAGAAAAAGGAACCCTCATACACTGTTGGTGGGAATGCAAACTGGTACAGCCACTGTGGAAAACAGTATGGAGATTTCTCAAAAAGTTAAAAATAGAAATACCCTATGACCCAGCCATCCCATTACTGGGTATCTATCCTAAGAACCTGATATCAGATATCTCAAGAGTCCGTTGCACCCCTATGTTCATCGCAACATTATTTACAATAGCCAAGACGTGGAACCAGCCTACATGCCCAGAAATTGATGGATGGATAAAGAAGATGTGGTATATATACACAATGGAATACTACTCAGCCATAAAAAAAGACAAAATTGGCCCATTCACAACAACGTGGATGGACCTCGAGGGCATTATGTTAAGCGAAATAAGTCAGTCAGAGAAAGACGAACTCTATATGACTCCACTCATAGGTGGAAATTAGTATATTGAGAAGGAGATCTGATCGGTGGTTACCAGGGAAAAGGGGGGGTGGGGGGAGGGTACGGAGGGGGAAGTGGTGTACCCACAACATGACTAACAAAAATGTACAACTGAAATCTCACAAGGTTGTAATCTATCATAACATTAATAAAAAAAAAAAAGAAAAAATAATAAATAAATAAATAAAATCCTGGATAACAAGAAGTGAAAAAAAAAAAAAAAGAATTTAGGCTTTTAGTCCACTATGCTATAATACAGAACCATAGACCAGGTGGCTTATAAACAACAGAAATTTATTTCTCCAAGTTTTGCAGCCTGGAAGTCCAAGATCAAAGTGCCAGTGTGGTTGGGTTCTGGTGAGGACCCTCTTCCAGGTTGTAGACATCTGTCTTCTTGCCATGTCCTCACATGGTAGAAAAAGAGCAAGAGAGCTCTCTGGGCTCCTAATCCCATTCATGAGGGCTCCACCCTTATGACCTAATCACCTCCCAAAGGCTATCACATTGGGAATTAGGATTTCAACATATGAATTTTGGCGGGGGGGGGGGGGACACACATTCAATTCTTTGCAAGAGGTGAATTCATGAAACAAGTAATACATTTGGGACAATTTAAGGTAAAACAGAAATTCTAGCTCATAATTCAGACCTGGCACCACAGAGGAGAAAAAGTTGGCCTAGAGATGGGTGTAAAGTGTGTGTAAGAAGCTTAGAACCAAAGAACCAAAATGGAATGGTCTTTTGGAAAATGACTGTTTAATAAAATAACAACAGCTGATAACCCTGTCACTGCTACTACCAGCATCATCATTTAAATTTAATAACTACCTGTGCCTTGGGCCCTTTATAGGATCCTTCAAGGCAGGTAGTATATTCATTTTATAGGTGAGGGAATGGACTTAGAGATTTGGGTGAGACTCAGCTAATAAATTGCTGAGCTGGAATTTGAACCAAGATATTTCTAGCTCCAAAGCTTCCTCCATTCCAAGACACATTAATGCAATCTAAGTCTGACAGAGAGCAGACAAATATGTTCAGGGCTGTGTACTGGCTATGGGGGAGGGTGGGTAAGAGTGGGAAACCACAGAGAGAAAGAAGCAAAGGGAGTTAAGATGAGAATACTAACGGGCTCTGTAGAGTTCTAATGACAGCAGAGGAAGAGATTTTCCCTGCAGGTGTTTCTATTCTGGACCTTAGAAGCACTGAGAGGGATTTCTGATCTAACTGCATATCTGATTTAAGATGCTCAGTTACTTGGATGAATGCTTAGAACAGAAGCTTACCAGAAGTATGGATTCTGTGAGTCCAGCATAAATATATTGGCTGTCAGAATGAGGATTTCCAAACAACTAACAAATTTAGGAATTGTGCTTAATCTAAAAAGATGGATTTAATAGGATAAATGCAAAATGGTATCCTTATGCTAAAAAAATCCAACTGCAAAAAAAAAAAAACAAAAAAAAAAACACAGAGGAGAAGAGACGTGAGTAAATAACAGGATGAGTCAAAGAGTCTTAAAGATTTTGCTGGCCCTAATCTTGATATAGACCATCCATGAACGTGAACTTGCCTAACAGTGATGTTGTGTTTTCTCACATTAACGGATGTAGAGAGTACACAGCAGCATTTCACAGGACATTCTAAGGGTAAGTATATTCAGAAGTAGGTTACTATTTGATCAGGGAACTAAAGAGGATGATGCACACGAATGGCTGTGATAACTGGATTTCAAGTCTGGACAGGAGAAGACTAAGGAGGTAGACGAAAGTTGGCCTGAAATACTTAAAGGGCTGCCATATGGAAGATGGATTAGGATCATTCTGAGAGCTCCAGAGGGCAGGACTGGTCTCAGTGGGGGAAGTTATAGAGAATTGATTTCAATTTATTATAGGGAAGAAGGATGTTCTCACAATGAAGGCTGTCCAACGACTGAATGGGCTGCCTCATCCAGTAGTAATGAGACCGTGGCCTGCTTGAGAAAATTTAATTACCAGGAAGTGCTCAGTTTTATTTTTAATCCCCTTCTAAGAAATTAAAAATAGTCTTGAACTATGTCACGTGCTATGTCATACGATAAATATCTTTCTTACGTTATGTGATCAGCCTTCTTATTATTTGTTCTTAAAGGCAGGAACAAAGTGGGTTTTGTTGATCGATGCGTAATTGTGTTGGATATTTGCCATGGAGAGACACCAACATTTAGATGTGTTTACATCTTGAAAAAAATGGAGTCATCACTAAGTGCTTCTTTCTCTTGATGAAAGTTGGTATCAAGATTGGAAATGATGCAAACTTACTAACCTCCATCTTAGCCCACTGCATTGAAATTATCTGGTGACTTCTATGTCTCTATCACTCACTGTAATTTTCTGGAAGGTAGGAGTTTTGTCTTATCCTTTATATTCTAAAACATTGGGCCATAGTAATTATTCAATAAAGTTAAAAGAATGGATGAATGATTTAGCAGAAATGTTCAAGCATAATCTAAATAAATAAATGAAAGATGTATCTGGGATTTTATAAATTAATTCATATGCTGGACCAAAGTTTGGTTGCAGACTAAAGGGCATTTTCACTTCAAAGACTGTACAGTTCTGTCCTCAGAATTCATTCTATACACTTACGTGTGGAGGGAATTCCAAATAAAATAGAGCTATGTATGGAACGGTTGAAATAATGAAGGACAAGTATGGACAGCAGTAGAAAGGATTTGGGGAATATGTCAGCAGTGAGCTGGGCTGAACAAATATAGAATTTGGCTTGGCAGAGAATATTGGGGGTGATCAAATAGGATAAGTGGACTGCATGGAATTAGGAAGGTGTAGAATGTATTTCCATAAGAAGTTATGATTTCTAGAATAATCCACTCCATGTCAGATGACATGGTAATGGAAGGCCTGGATTATGGGGTTCATGGGGTACGATTGAAGGTGGAGGAGAGAATCTAATAGATATTGCCAGGGCTTCTAAACGTACTAGAAACTGGAGTATTATTTTTGAAAAATAGAAATTACTACTCATGTGCATTGAATTATCAATACAAAGAAACTGAAGAAATAAATAATTAAAACAAGCAAATATATGTGATGTTATCTGTTCCAATTTAGAATCATGTGTTAATCACTAAATCAAATACACTTCCCTCCTCCTCTTCACCCCCACCCCACCTTGGCTGTTCCTGACGACAAGAATGATTCCAAGCTTTCTTACTTTTTCGGATCTTGGGATGCTAATGATAGAAAGGAATTTAGAGAATATCGCTCCACTTCTTTTAAGAAATAGATGATGGCTAAGAAGAGCCCATGGCTAATTGGAGGTGGAGGCAGGACTCAAATCTAAGTCTCTTTATTGTTCTCTCAAGTTCTTGCTCACATCTGTCAATGAAACTGCTGCTGTCCCAGCCTGAAGTCAGCCAGAAAAATGGTTGGTGAATCCTAGCCTGCTAATAATCTGTGTAACAAATGTGTAGGAGACAGAGCTGAACAAAGACAGGTACGTGGGTGTAAGCACACTGCAGCATAGAATGGCAGGGCAAGTCCTGATGGGGAGGGTTGGAGGAGGGGGCTCCAGGAAGGACAGGGAGCTGCCTGCCCACAGAACCAGGACTGCGCCTTGCACTCCTTAGGTTGTAGCTTGCTTCATCCTTGCAACCAACCTCTGACATGGATCTGACCCTACTTAACTGTATGGACATGCAGGTCAGAGCAATTGAATCACTGTTGCAGGGCCATGCAGCTACGCAGTGATAGAATTGCAATCCAAAGGGCACGTGCCCTCTCTCTCTGTGTTTCTTAGTGTCAATGTAGGTAGGACGTGGGTGTGTGTGTTTGTGCACTTTCAAGGTTGTTATGGGTAGAATCGTGTCCCTCCCAAATTTATACTTTGAAGCCCTAATCCTGAGTACCTCAGAATGTGATCTTATTTGGAGACAAGTTCTCTATAGGGGTAAGCAAGTTAAAATAAGGTCATTAGGGTGGACCCTAATCCAATGTGACTGGTGTCCTACAAAGGGGAAATTCAGAGAAGGCCATGTGAGCATGAAGATCATGGTCATCTGCAAGCCAAGGAAAGCAGCCTGGGATGGATTCTTCCTAGCATCCCTGAGAAGGAACCACCCCTGCCAACACCTTGGTTTTGGTTCCAGCCTCCAGAACTGTGAGACAATGAATAACTCTCGTGTAAGCCATCCAGTCTGTGGTACTTTTCTACAGCAGCTCTCAGAAACGAATACAGATGTGTTCCTAGTGTTTATTGGCTTTCTCTATTGAAAAATTGTTGAAGTTTGACATAAAACTAACATGAAGCTTTCCTATCTTTCATGGTGGTAAAACATATATAACATAAAATTTCCCATTTCAATCATTTTAAGTGTACCATCAGGGGCAATGATTACATTCACAATGTTGGACAATCATCACTACTACCTGTTTCTAAAACTTTTTCATGACACCAAATAGAAACTCTAATGTAGGGCTTTCTTCATCCATCTGAACAGTTTATATACCCTTAATTATCTATTTCTGTACATCTCCGATGATGCTTATGAAAAATAGGCTTGTACATATAAAAAATGCCATTATTAATAGCTGGGCAACCAGAATCAATGGTGCATATAGGAAGATGCTCTCTGTTAATTACTTGGACCAGCTATCTATGGGATCTCATCCTCTGCCCTCTCACAGCTTTTCAGCTCATGCCTACTGCTCTGGCTCCTTGCTTTTCCTCCAAAGGACCACTCATTTCAAACATCATGCTCTCACTCAGATCCTGATGTTTTTTCAAATAATATTTACCAGCACCTGACATCATATTCTATATCTATTTGTTATCTGTCTTCCTCACTAAAATGTGATAGTGGCTTTATTTACTGCTGTATATCTTGCCTGTAGAAGAGTGCCTGGCCCGTCATGGGCATTCAGTAAATGTTTGTTGAATAACTGTATGCATTTATCCGTTTATTTCTACATTCAATACATTTCTGAGATACCACTCCTCTTTCTCCAGCTGGGACCGCACTCAGGCCCATACTCAGGGAGGAAAGCCACGATTAGCATTTTGGTGTCACTATCCCAGGTGTCCGTCAGACCCTGGCTCCCAGTGTCCAGTCTACATGAGCTCTCTCCTTTGGGAATCACCTTACCCTAAGGAAGGTCGCTTTGGGTGCCCGTTCTTTAAAGATGACTCAAGCCTTGGGATGGCCTGTCTCGCCTAACTCTAAGTGAAGGGTACCCCCTTCTCTCTCTCTGCAGCACTATCTCCTCACTCAGCGGCTCCAGGCTGCTCCTCACCTCAGATTTGGTCAGTCTCTTAGTGCCCCAAGTGCCTGGGATACATGTCAGGCCCTTTAATGGACTTCCTGAGGAACACTGCCCTAGGCTTAAGGGGATGATGGGGATAAGATCACAATTCTCTCTAAAGACACTCTCACTCTCCAATCTCTTTTGATCAAACTTTAAGCCTCTTCTTATAAAGCTTTGGGGTGAATGAATGATGACCTAAGGTCTAGGAACTCGTTTCCGTCTGGGGAGAGGATCGCCCCTTAGAACATTCTTGGTAAATGTTTTGTCCCCTTCCTTTACCGTATGTCTGCACTTCACACTCTTGTTCTAGCCCTTGGGCTTCAGAGGAGACCAAGATCACAGGAGAACTCCCTTTGACACCCTAGTTTAGTCTCAGGGAGAAGCCAAATCCCTCCCTCCTCTGTTTACTCTTAGGGCATCTCCCAGGTCACTGTCCACATCCATCCATCTATTGTCTACACTGAAGTTGCAGCCTTGAATCACTTGGTTTCAGTATCCTTAGTGATTTCACTTCCTTTTCTATGCTCCCTGCCCATCCAACCATCTTGCTTATCTGACCTGACAGGTGACAGCACAATTGGAGGGAATCACAGTGTTGCAGAGGCTGGTGGCCCTGCATCATGGGTGGGATCCGAAACCTGGTCACCTTGGTGTTCAGTTTCCCATGGTACTATTTATTTTACACTGTTTTATTTTATAACTGTTTTATTATTCCCAGCGGCTGTTATAAATCTTCAGTGCATCCTTTAAACCACCTGTCACACCTTGACTTCCTCTTCTGTCTCAGCATCTGATCAATACCTCCAACCAAGGCCATTCAGATCATTTGTGGAATCCCTTTGTTCAAAAATCAGGAAAATGTGCCAGAAAGGATACTAAAATGCAATGCTTTTTCCTTTATTCTATAGTCTCTCAACTTATGTGCTTTTTTTATTTGCTATTTAATGACCTTCTAAGAAAAAATAAATAAAATTTTAAATGATAGCATGCATTTTACTGTTCATCTTGATATTATGCAACCACGATGTTGTATGTAAGAGCATTTAGCTTGTACGTGAGATCGCAGAAACCACACGTTCATATTTCAGAACTCGTACATGCATAAGGATCCTGTTCTTACCAGAACAGTGGAGACTCTGCACAAAACTTACTCGCCTGTTTTTATTTCGCTTCTTGCTACGTACACAGTCTCCCAGAACTCTCTACCTTTGGCTCACTGTAGTGAGGAAGAACTGAAGGAAAAGGAATTTAAGCCTGCCCTATCTTTCCCTTTCAGTCTTTGTCTTCATTTTCAGCATGGGTATTTAGCTAATACAGGAAAGTAACACAAATAAGAAAAGATATGATAGAGTTCTTGAGTGTTCTGTTTCTTACGATGCCATGGTCTTCTTTCTTTGTCCAAAGCAAGTTCTGGTTTGAAAGAAAAGCATGGCCTCTGGGGGCTGTCAGCGTCCCGTGCCCTCAGTCGTAGTGGTAACACGCTTACCTGGATTCCCACACATCTTGGCTCCACCCAATTTCGGTGCTCATGGGTCATCAAGAGCACTCTTGGCTAATGGAGCAACAGGGGCTCTGGAGGATGGACGTGCATATCACGTGTATCTCCTCTGCTCACACGCATGCCCCATTGTCCCATCAGACTTCACTCACAGAACACAAGTTCAAAGATAAAATTATGAAAGATTTCAAGATGGTGACAGCAGACCGTTAAATGGAAGTGTGAGGCCCTTCTGGTAGCCTGGCTTTGCACAGACTCATAAAGCTTTCTGGGCTCCCCAACTGCAGAGGGTGAAGGGACACAAATCTATAGGTGCTTGCCCTCTGTGAGCTGCCCCACATTGACAAACACACCCACCCTCACCTTGTTATTTTAATTTCACCTTAAAGCATCGCTCCTCAGTCAAGACCAGTTTCTCAGCCTTGGTTCTAGAGCCAACTCACTCTCATGCTCTTCAAGTTCTTGCATGGATTCAACCCTGTTTCTCCTATGCTTTCAACTCCCCTCCTGGCTTCATCACCACATTCTGTAAACTTGTTCAAGTCTTCCTTATTAAATAGTAACAACAAGCATCACAGAAAAATCTGCAGTTTTCATCCCTCATATCTCCTGTCCACCCTGTAGTCAAGCACCTCGCAAGAATACTCCTTAATCACTCTTCAGTTCTTTAAATCTTATTCCCTCTCTTGAAAATATTTGAACTATTTCCAGGATAGAGCAAAAGGATCAAGGTCCTTTGCTCTTTTTGTGTCACCATCCCTTCTCCCTGATGTCACCCCACCTGGGTTCTGGCTCTCATTCTGCCATTTACAATCCACATGAGCAACAGCGAGTCAGAATGGAATAGTTCTCATATGAAGTCATATATCTCTTTATTCTGAGGGTGTCACTTGATTTTTTGAAACTGAAGTGGCTGCAGCACCTCCAGGACACTTACTGGCTACATTTATAGAGCAAACATGAAGGGAAAAAGTAAAACTGGGACGACACATCTAGATATTTGGAATTTAAAACATAAAGTAATTAAAATCATGAGGGCACTTGGTTTCTGAAATGGGATCATTAATTACCCCTCTAGTCTGATATTTTCAACCCCCACTCTGTGTTGGAGCCCTTGCAGCCATCTACCTCAGAACCTGAGCTTCCTGCAGACCTCACACCCCAGGTTTATCGCCTCAGGGATCTGAGTTCACTCTGAGCCTTCTTAGACTCCCATTGAAATTGGAAAGTGTCCTTAGGTGAGAGAGAAGCTACCTGAGGGTTGGCGGGAGACTCCTAGTGAAGTTTCCTGGTGACAGAGCCCAATTGTGCTGCAGTGAGGGCTGCAGTACTCACCACCCAGTCAAGCTGAAAGGAAAATAAGATCAAACTTCAGACTGTTGGAGCTACCAGTCAGTGTCTGTAGGACCTTTGGGTCCTGACTGAGGCACCTTGAAAACTGTTTGAGTTCAGCAGACACTGACTTCTCCTCCTGAGGCCATCAGGGAATAGCCCACAGGCAGAAAAGAGAGATCTTGGGGAGATCTGTGGGGCCAGAGCAGCTCCTGGCCGCCTGTGGGTCCGAGGGCTATCTTCTCCTTCTGTTTTAGGTCATGCGGAATTTTCTCTCCCAGATGCCATCATGGGAAGAAGACTAGGTAGGGTATGACTTTGAAGGAGATGGTGTGGCACCTTAATTGGGGCACAGGTGGCTGAGTAGGGAAACCAAGAACTCCCACGACAAATAGCACCAATGAGACCAAGCCAACCCCTGGAGACTGTGACTCGCCCTTCAAACAGGCACATGGTGTCACTTACATGGAAGAGCTGTGTTGGTTTGTCTTCTGCTTGCTGTAAGCATGAGGTTTCTATCAACTGCTGCTTACACATTCCCCATGGGTCATCCAGAAGATGGTTTCTCTCCGTGGTCTAAGAATATGCTGAATCTCATCTCTCTTCACTGTGTGGACATCACACCAACAGCTCAGGAGACACATATGCCTTTGGCAAGAAAGTCTCCTGGCACCTGTAAAAGTAGAAGGGAAATCCTTTGCCCTAGGACTTGGACAGCTGGAAAATCCACATCTCTATCTGAAAAAAAAATTTTGAAATGACTCAAATTTTCTATTCAAAAATTCCTTGTGTCCTGACAATATGTTACATGATCAACTTTCTGTTTTTTCTACATGGCCTCAGTCTTAAGTCTAACAAGGATTTCATTTTATACTCCACTGGGCTGTTCCTATTCAAGCTAACAGCTCCTTTGTTTTAGATACTTCATCCAATTGTGTTGCACAAGAATAGAAGAGGAGATGGTTTTTTTTTCTAACATTCTTGCTCATAAACCCATTATTTTGCCTTGTTAAGGGCTGAGGTACTGAACTTCTCACTCGTGTTTGGGTGTTAGTCAGTATTCTATGGGTTTCAAACTGTCCATAAATATTTAGATACACATGGGCTGTTTGGTTAGGTATTTGTTTAGTTACAACACAAAGGATGATATTAACAAAAAACAAACAGAAAACTTCTTCCTTTCTGTCATCATTGGCAACTTATTTTCTGTAAAAATTTCAGTATGTCAACATCTGCGCTTCCTTTTAAATCTAGAATACCAAGCATAATCATAGACGGATGGGATGTTTAAAAATACAATAAAGCTAAAATGCTAGAGCAACAATTCATGTATTTTTATTTACAATGGCTGAATTGTTTTATGTTCATAGGGCAGCTAATTCTAAGAGAATTACTTTATTTCTAAATTGGATGGTTTGCATAGTTTTCTGTTCAACTTTAATTTTCCCACAGCCAAATGCCAAAGATCATTTCTTAGTCCTACCTTAAATTGCTCCTCCTGAGCATTTGTGACCCTTCACTTAATGAATAAAGGAATTCCCTACAGCAGGAAATGAGATGTGGACCAGGTCATTGAAGGAACTCTTCCCTCATCCATCACTAAGAGATCTGCGACCTTGGGCCAAGCTTTTGATCGCCTTGAGTTCCCTAATCTCCCAAAACAATAGGTTTTGATCTTTAGGGTCTCTTCCCAATAAAGGTGACTCTGAGACTGTTAGTCCATGAATGTACATTAATGAACGTTAATATTTTGATGTGATGGGAAATATTAGCCTCTATGCCTTGGATGGCCACACAGAATAGTCTAATAGTTTGATTTTTACAGATTGATCCCACAGGATAAGACATTTCTTTGGTTTGTGTATACTGGTTTATTTCCCCATTGAAGACACGGGGATTTCTAAACTGTGCTTACAACTTTAGACACAGCTTACCTGAACCTTCTGTAGGGAGATCAGTGCTGGCTTCATGGGTATGTGACATAAACAATAGTTTAGACGCCCTCCCCCACCCACTGCTGAGAACGATGCCGCACTTGGCTTAATGCTCTGCTATTCCTGTTGAAATTCTTAACAACGTTATCTTTGAACATTTTTGTGTTTTGTACGTGAGCAGAGGAGGTTCATTCAATATGTGTATCCACCACGCCTTACTGTCCCATTTGCATATACTATTTGTCATGTACCAGTGGGGTAGAATTCCAGACTCAAAGCAAGTGTACCGTAAGCCTCTGAAGTCTATGGATGTGCAAAGGGACACTGACAGCCCCCAGAGACCACACTTCCTTTTTGAACCAGAACTTGCATCAAATGCAGAAACAAGGAATGGCAATCTAAGAAACAGAACAGCCAAGGAACCCTATCATATTCCTTTTTACTAGTGTTAGTTTCCTGTGTTAACCAACCACTTAAGCTGCAAATAATGACATAGAAGAAAAAGGAAGGAAAGGGTAATCCATGGTTCCTTTTCCTTTCCATCCTTCCTCACTCACCAGTAAGCTAAACGCAGAGAGTGTGGGAAGAATGTGCGCAGAGCAAGAAGTGAATTAAAAACAATTGAGTTAGTTTTGTGCAGAATTTCCATTGTTCTGAGATGAACAGAGAGCATAGGCATGTACATGCTACGAAATATGGATGTGGAATTTCAATGATCTGCCTGTAAGTTAAATGCACTTACATTTCCATTTAAAACATGCATTTTATGATATAAATCTGATTGATTCTTGGGATTGTGGCCTACTTTAGGGGAATTTTGCCATTCATAAATTGAGGTTAGATTACAAAGGTCACTATCAATTCTAGGATAGCCAATTTTAGAATTCTGTGGGTAAAGTACCTCCCCACTCTCAAGCTGCTCTAAACAAACAGAAAATCTGGGTGAATGTAGTATACTTAGAGTGCAAATCCGCTATCAAGAAATTCCCTTTTGTGTCCCTAGGACCCAGTTGCTATGCCCAAGCTCCTCCTATGTAGAATTTCTCAAATTTCCATTGTCCATCACTGCCTTTCTGAAATGTTGGAGGAGGCATGAAGTCCAATTATTTTGTTTTACTCATTGATTATTTAATCATTATGTCCAGAAGTTTTTAATTTAGAACACACACACACATACGCATCATACCTCAGATATTAGCAATACTTCAATCATTTTGTCTCAAAACAGGTGAACCCAAACAGAGCTCTTATGTCTCTTTTTTTTCTTTCAAGAGATCTAATCTTGGAGGAGGGAGATGGACTTCTTTAAACGCTACAGTTTTGAATGAGGATGAGTTTCACAACAGCACGTAAGTGGAAAATCTCTCACAGCCAGGGTGGCCCCAGCTGTGATCTTACTCTTGACCCTGGGACGGTCCAGCCCAGTTGCCTCTGAACTGTTTTCCTTCTCAATCCCCAGGCTGCACTTGCTGCCCTGAGATCAATATTTATGCTTTACACAGGTTTCCATTTAGTGGTTTTAGCACACCCATAAATTAATAGATAAACTTAAGAACTCAAGAAAAAAAATAATTAGTTTGTTGTTGTAAATTGTTCCTCAGCTGGAAGTCCAGACTAAATAATCACATAGTTTCATTTGTTGACAGTTGCATTTCCTTAAATCAATTATTCCCATGATTTTTCTACAAAAACAGCTTACTGTGACTGTTGGTTTGTTAATTGTTTTCTATCTTATTACTAGCAATGCCGGCTTGGCTTTCTTCTAAAATACTGTACAATCTTCTGAAAAAGCAACATTAACTGACCTCCCATTGAAAAGAAATCCCCTCTGCCATCCCATCTTCTTAATTGAAGAGTGCACTTTGAATGCAATACAAGAAATGAAAGAAACATTGCTTCCCCTTCATTGAACCCAACATAAAGCAGGGAAAAAGGACCTAACACCAGATGGAGGTCATTCCTGAGGCTGCCTGGTCTCATGGTAAGTGCTGAGAAAACAAAGAGGAGGAAATTCACTGAGAGAAAAATTGACCAGAGGGAGTGGGACATTTCACTATTGATTATAAATTCTCTCTGGGTGGTTTGCCTTGGTCCTACCTGCAGATTCACTGCAGGAAGATAAGAGGGGACAATGGATGAGCTCCTCATTTAACCCCATTGCTGTCTGGTTCTAGGATGATTAATGCTTCATGTCCACGAAGGGAAGGGTACTCCAATTTATTCCCTAGAAAACTACTTCCCAGTGAACTCTACCACATTGTCAGTTGTTTTTTCCTAATATTCATCTCAAATGCTCTTCCCTTGATGTCTTGGGTGGTATCTCCTATCTATTTTGAGGTCCAGCAGACCGTGGTAGTGCTGTTGGCATAGCTGCTGTCTGGCTTGGCGTGGTCTACTCCACGCACATGTTTATGCTTATCCTTCCTCCTATGTTTCCCAGGTGCCCCAAGAAAAGGGCTGCCTTGATGTGATACACAGTTTCCTTTTTCTTTCTTCATCTTTGGAATGAATTTAGAATTAGTGTTTATTTGGGTAAGGCAGGGCTTCTATTGAGGGAGACCAGAGTTCCTCTGCTTAGACTGATGAATATGGACATGTTTATCCATGCCACATGAAAGGGGCTCAGTCAATTCAGAAGCAAGAAAGTATGAGAGCTTTCTTTTTGTTGAGCACACAGTCATCTGACTTTGTGCCATAGAACAAATTATAATTTTTCCAGGTAAAAGATGAGAGGAGGCATCATCTCAATTTCCTCTAGCCCACCTGCACATTCCCTCTGGCATCCAGTTTAACGTGTGTGCATTTCACACCCTCCACCATTATTTTTTCTCCTTTGATACTCAGCCTGTCTCCCTCTGGTGAGTGATCATAATGAGGAAAGAAAACTTAGGGATACTTTATTTAATAAATTGTTACTGGAAAAGGTTGTATATGATGCTGAAAGACCTGAAGTGCAGAAAATTATCTACTTGATTTATAAACTTTGATTATTGCGATTGAATTTCTTGGCAGAATAACTATGCATTGCACTTGAGCATAAGTAAATAAATGCCCAAATTTTTCAGGGTTTGTTTAGTCCCTAATCAAAGTTAATGCCAACACCTCCTTCACATCTCCTTGTTGACTTTCAAAACTATTTTCTATTGGGTTGTTCAGTATGGAAGCCATTGAAGATGCTCTCTGTCTAAGATGAGCTGAGAGAAAAGACGGTCTGAGCATTCAGCACTAATTTTAAGAGGGAATAACGTGACTAGTTTCTACTCAGGTAATCCCTGACAGTATTGCAAAGATGCTTGCCAATGTAACTATTTGCAAAGGCAATTGACGCATGTGCAATTCTGTTTCTGTGAACAAGAGTGAAGGCAATGATGTCAAAAGTTGTTTTTTCACACTTTGAGGAATGCTGTGATCCTCCTTCAATCTTTTCTTTCATTATCTGTAATTTGTCAGCCACCTAACAACAAAACTGATAACAGTCGCTGCCGTTGAGAAGCACCTCTGCTTATTAGGGCACATTTCTCCCAGAGAATACATTTTGCATAAAGGGGAACACCAAGAACTTTAGAAATGAGACTAATTAAAACTGGTTCAGAGTACCAAAGTCTTCCAGGGTCACCGAGTGTATGGCTGGGTCCTGGTGGAGAAAAGGATTCAGGATTCGTATTGGTATGTGACAAGGTGATGCCCGGTCCTATCAGATCTCGGTAATTTGTCAGCATTGTAAAGCTATGATAGCAATTGTGTGGCATGATTTGACCCAAGTAAGCTTTTCTCCTTCATTCAGAGTGTTTAAACTCTCCACGGTTTCTGTTGAGAAAACTGATATATTCAGCTATCAGAAAGAACGGAATGTGTAGATTTTTCCCTTTTGAAACTTTTCTAATTTCCTTATTCGAGGCGTTAAACCAAATGTAAATTTTCTAGTGTTTGACCTTATGCCTTAATAAGAGATATTTTTCCATGAAGAAAATAATAAAGTAAACTTTGCTACATTGGACTCTAATGAAAGACTCTTAACATTAAGAAATGTGAAATACAATATACTTTCTTTGAGAAAAGATCTTTTAAAAGTTTTCATTTACAAATGGACATTTTTTTATGCCTCTCACATCATATTGGCTTCCCTCTCTTCGTAGAACTAACTCTGTTTTAAATTTATATGTAGTCTTCACATCCATATTTTCATGGCTTAATTAAATACATGCTTAGTAATCAACAATGCATAGTATTATTTTGTATATTTAAATGTTTACACAGCTTCAGGTATTAAAGGTATTAATAATCAGGAAATGAACATGCTCGTTGAAACTATAAATAATAGAATAATTTCTTAATTTCTTAATTGTGTTTCCTGGTTATAGCTATTAGCTATTTTTCCAAAGGCTGCAATCTATAATTCTTAAAAGACACTCTGTGGCTTTAGATACATGCTGTCCAATATGGTAGATATCAACCACATGTGGCTATTGAGCACCTGAAGTATAGCTAGCCCAAACTGAGATGTTTTGTAAGTGTAAAATAGATGCTGATTTAAAAGCCTTAGTATAAAGAAATAATATAAAATACATCAATAACTTTAATATTGGTTACATATTTAAATGAAGACATTTTGACATATTTGGTTAAAAAACTCATTACCGTTAATTTTACTTTTTAATGTGGCCACTAAAAATTTAAAGTTCCATTTGTGCCTCACAATTAAACACTGCTTCTTAAGATATTCCTAGAAACTTGAGATCCATTCCCTCCTCTGCATTCCTCCTGATGAACTGCTAGGTTTCTCCTCCACCAGGTGAGTGTCAACTGTCCGGATAATTGGTTGCCACTCTACTGTGAATTCAGGTATTTCATGATGTTGATGGAGGTCCTGAGGTTGGAAGATCTATAGCCATCACTCCATCCCAGAAAATGGTCCCATCTGTGATTGGCAGCCATGGCCAGAGTGAGTAATACTGACTATGAAATCACTCTGTGAAACTTTATACTGGGCTTATTATTAGTGACTGTTTACATTTATTAAAAGTGGGCAAGCTCATGGTATCATGGGGTTTAATTCCAATAATATTTCAATTCACAATTATTACGATCTGTAGTTTTAATTAAAAGTCTCCTGCATTGCTGGGTAGGCATCCTGGTCATGAGAGATTGCCTGAGCAGGGACAAAAGAGACTTCTGTTTACTAATGGAATGGGCATAGTGTAACTATAGTTTATAATTATAGCACATTGAAAATTAGTCACATATTGCTGTGTATTATGTTTATTAATGATTATCTTTATAGATTTTTTTCATAAAGAGACAGCCTCTTGTATGCAATTTCTTAGAGTCTGGGTGGCATCTTGAGTTAGAAAACTCAATTTTTTGTATAGAGACTCTTCTTCAATATTGAACCCATTCAGTTCTTGGTTTTGACGAGTTGGTATGCTGTTTCAAACACGCATTTTTCAAATTAGCTGCATTGTAAATAATGCATATTCTAAGTGCAATTCTGTACTCCCCATTTATTTAACACTCATTGATTCTTGGGACTTCCTCTTTGAAGTTTCATGTTCATTTAACAACCTTTTGGGAGCTTTGTTCAATGTTATGTGTGTTCACTTCCCAAAAGCAATACACTTTGCAAAGTGAATTTAAAAACTTAAAATTCAACTAGCCTAATAAATGCAAAACTATATATACTATTTACGTGGAGAAAAGAAGATTAGCTACAAGAGACAGGCTGTGTAATAATGCTCATACTTTTATGTCTTTTGTTGCATTCTAGCATTTAACAGAAACTTTAAAAAAGATAAAGGAGTAGCTAAACACAAAAGGAATTTTTTCATACTAAAACAAATTTACAATTTCTAATATTCTCATGTAGAGATGGTATTATTCTCCCTTTGTGGCCCAGTTCCATCACTTAAGTTCCAGATTTTCAAAATTTGGGACATGGGACTTTCACTTCTGACTCAGATGAGAGGCTGGTAGTAGACCTCAATTTCCACTGAAGAGTAGAAAAAACAAATAAACACAAAATCTTCTGTTTGAAGGTATTATAGAGTTTCTGAGTCAGCAAGGACTTGAAAGGTTACCACCAGGAGGTAAGCCAGCATTTTAAACCACAGTTTTCCTTGAGGTATTTGCCAACTGCAGGGCCAGGTGTGTTTCTGAGAATCTAGGCTGCTTTGGCAGAAGGTGGAGAATAAGAGACAAAGAAACGAGCAGAGCTTTTGACAATTTCATGGTGTTTGAGAGGAAAACATAGCATAGATATAAGGTTCCAGTATACTGCTATGATCAAAGGAGCCAAGAGCCATGCCTGACACTGGACCTGTTGTCCCCTTGACCAAAGCCACACCTAGCAGGGACTAAGAATTTCAGGAGCACATCTCTAAAACCTGGAGCAGTGTTTTCCACAGTCTTGCAGTTCCAAGAAGATAAAGATTAGCAATCAAGACCCACCAGTGGGCAGGAACCATGGTCAGCATCCATGATCTCACTAGCCTTCCTAAAGGGCTATGTCCTAAAACTGCGGATGAAGAATCAGAGTGGGGAGAACCTTGCAAAAGTGTAACCCTGACTCTCATCCACTTCATTCTTGATTGGATTAAACTGATTAGCATCTACTCTATATGGCTAGAAGGAAGGGTGGAAGCTATGTGAAGGAGAATATACTCATTTGTCACTATACTTTTTATATACAATGTCACAAGGATAACCACATACTACCAGTCATGCCAAGAAATAAAACTAAACTATTAAAAATCAAGAGAAAAAATAAAGTAAATAGAAACCCATGCACAGTTGATCCAGCTTTTAGAATTAGCAGACAATAACTTCAACATAATTATGTTCAATTTATTTTAAAAACCAAAGAAAAAAGATGAAGAAGGTATATAAAAATATGCATTATTTTGCCAGAAAATTTCAACTTAGTTAAAAATATATGGAATTTCAATAAGTGAAAAATAACTGGACATTAAGTTGTGACTACAGAGATTTAATGCAAATTAACCCAGCAGAAGACAGGAATAGTAAATAGACAGGTCAATAAAAAATATGCGTATTAAAATAGGGAGCTAAGTAAAAAAAGATCCACAATGTAGACAAAAACATAAATGACATATTGGAAATAGTAGGAAAAAGTCTAACATCCATTTAATTGGAGTACCCAAAGGAGAGTAGAAAGAATGATGCAGAAGCAGTATTTAAAGTTATAATGGCTGAGGATTTTCTAAAGCTATTAAAGTCACAGATTCAAGAAGCTTTTTATATTTCAAGCTGGATAGTTATAAAGACTAGTGAAAAATAAAATGAGAGACAGAGTGAAAGAGATCTTAAAGGCACCCAAAGGTGGAAAAAAGGACCTATTATCTTCAAAGGAGCAAAGAGTAACACTTGACTTTTTGATAAGAACGATGGAAGTGATGAGAAGATGGAACAACATTTTTAAAGTGCTGAAAGACAATAACTACCGATCTATGATTTTACTTCCATCAAAATTACAGTGAAATAATTTTTTAAACAGACAAATTAGTAGAGAATCAACCATTTCTAAAAACCATCATTAACAGACCAACAAATGAAAAACTGCAGGAATTCTTCAGGAAGAAGGAAAACGATCTTAGAAAGAAACAGAAATTCAGAAATGAACAAAGAAGAGAGAAAAGGATAAATATGTGGATACCTTTAAGTAAATAAATATTAATGAAAGTAAACAACAAATACTCTCTCTTTTATCTTTTATCTCATATATGTATAATTAAACTGAATGACAATTATTTTTTTTCAGTAGGAGAAAGAATACCTGCAGTGAACTATTCCAATGTCCTGTCATTGCCTGGAAAATGGTAAAAGGATAATGTCTATTGGACTATATTAAGTCCAGCAACGTCCAGAGTGGCCACTAGAAGAATAGCAACAAGTTGTAACAGGATGAACAGTGTATAGACTAGTAGATTTAAAAAATACAGCAAAAATCTTAACAAGAAAAAGAAATGAAAAGCAACAAAGAGAAATGAGACAATGAAAACAAATAAGAAGGTGGCAGATTTCAAGCCAAATACATCAGTAATTTCAGTAAACATAGATGAACTAAAGACTCTAGATTGTTACGTTGGGATTGCTAAAATAAGCAAAATCTACATCTTGTTTATAAGACACAAAATTAAAATATAGAAACAAAAATAGAAACAAAAAGTTTACAATCAATATTTGGAAACTACATACCTCTTTTTCTTTTGGTCAGGAAGATTCATCCTGAGCTAACATCTGTTGCCAATCTTCCTTTTTTTTTTTTCTCCTCAAAGCCCCAATACATAGTTGTATATCCTTGTTGTAAGTCATTCCAGTTCTTCTATGTGGGATGCTGCCACAGCATGGCTTGATGAATGGTGTATAGGTCCACATCCAAGATCTAAGGCAGTGAACCCTGGGCCACTGACACAGAGTGTGTGAATTCAACCTCTTGGCCTTGGGGCTGACCTCAAACATAGCCTTTAAAACTAATCAAAATACTGCTGATCTAATATTAGCTACACTAATATCAGAGATAAATACAATAGAGAAATCTGGGGGAAGAAGTGTGGTTACAAAGCACAGTGAGCTCAGTTGGTGGGAAAAATATAGCCATGTTAAATCTATCTGTTTTCGGTCCCCAAAACATAGCTTCAAAATACATAGAGCAAAAATTGACAAAGTAAGAGGAGAAATAGGTAAAGTCACAATCATAGTAGAAAAGTTGATCACATCTGTTTCATAGCAGGTAATACACCTGACAAAATATTAGTAAGGATATAGACAATCTACTCAATATAATTGACAAACTACAAATTGACGTATATGTGACATCAAGCCCTCAAATGACAAAAATCTTCAAGAAAGGACATTTATCAAAACTAACCTATTATTGGGCCATAAAATATGGTTCAACACTTCAAAGTTGAAATAATAAGCTAAGAACAAGAATTAATAAAATGAAAAATATTAAACAATAGAAAAAAATCAACAAACTGAAAGTAGGTTCTTTTCAAAGACCAAAACGATAGAGCCAGCCCTGATGGTGCTCTGCTTCGGCAGCCTGGGTTTGGTTCCCTGTAGTGGAACCACACCACTCATCTGTCAGTGGCCATGCTGTGGTGGTGGCTCACATGGAAGAATCAGGAGGACTTACAACTAGGATATACAGCTATGTACTGGGGCTTTGGGGAGGGGAAGAAAAAATGGAAAGGAAGATTGGCAACAGATGTTAGCTCAGAGTAAATCTTTCCCAGTGGAAAAAAGAAAACTCCAAAAAGACTAAAACAATAGGCCTCTACTAGAAAAATTTAATAAAAGAAATAAATATACAAATTACCAGTGTGAGTAATAAAAGCTAGTATAACACTATAAATACTTCAGATTCTAAAAGATGCTAAGAGGATGTAATAAAGTTTATGTCAGTAAACTTGAAAATTTAGATAAAATGAACAGAATTCCTAGAATCAAAATTCCAGAGACCTCACTTACCAAGACTGAAACAAGAAGAAATACAAATGTTATTTCAATAATTCTGTACATATTAATTAAATTGAATATGCAATTTAAAATCTCCCAGACAGAAATCTTTAGGCTCATGGTATTCAGAATTGCACTGGAGGTCCTAGACATTGGAATAAGGTAAGAAAACAAAAATAAAAATCATAAAAATGGAAAAGGTAAATTATTAGAATTAATAAATGAACTTAATAAGGTTGTCAGATACAATGCTACCATATAAAAATTAATTTTATGTATAAACCAGCAATGCTGCAAATGTTTAAATGATACTATTTAAAACGCCATTTAAAAATTAAATGGTTATTGTTATGTCTAATGAAATGTATGTAGGAAATTGCAAAATATGATTGAGAGAAATTAAGAAGAAATGAAGGAATTAAGAAGAATGAAGGGGAAAAAATGAAAGACTCTCCCACATTCATCTATTTGAACATCCAATATTGTTGTCAATTCCATAGATAGATCTCTAGATTCTGGCTTTTTCTAAAAAAGTATACAGATCAGATGGAAGTGGATCTCACCTTCACCTAGAGGTGGGCCACCAGGCAGCTTGTGCGAAGACCAACATTTTATTCAGAAAATAAATTTGCCTCTACTGAAACATCTGTACAAGTATTGGGGGTCTGTGAACTCCAGTGAAAGACAGGAGAAAAACAGAAGTACGGGGTTACAACTCTGAATTTGAATAACATTGCTTCTTAATTGAAGTGTTTCTCTGCTTGTTTATTCAATTTAATAAACTCAAAGGTAAGATTCTTTTTATGTCAACATCAGTTTGTGGTGCAGTGTCTACTCTTTCGAATAATAATAATGGTTAACACCTACAATAGCCTTTTTATGGAGCAAGCACCATTCTAAGTACTTTCAATATATCAACTCATTTAATCCTCCCCCAAACCTAGGTTTGTAGGTAACAATACTATTCTCATTACATAGAGGAGGAAACTGAGGCACAGAGAGGTTGTCACTTGTACAAGGTCACCCACTAGTAATCTGGACAGGGTTTTGCTAAACTCTGCATTCTGACCGCTATGCCCTGGTGTTCCTTCTTTATAGGAATTTTTAATACCCTTTACCTTAAACAGAAATAAAAACCTCTTCTATATTCAAAGATTTTTGTCTTAGCATATTGTCTTAAGAAGTCTGCTTGATAGTAAGTATCTCGTGAGCTGGACGACTGCTCAAAATCTCTCACATTTCATTGCTATAAAAACCAGGTCTTTCACATAAGCAGAATCTTAACTTTTAATTTGTTAAGGAGGTTGAACAACCTTAGAATCAATCCAAATTGAATGAAATCATTCAGGCTCAAGTGAAATGCAGAAGAGACAAAAGCACAGCCTTTCATTATGACATTTGAAACTGAACTTTACTCTGCCACAGTGTTCCCTCTGATACTGCCCGAAGCCCGGTTATGATGAGGCCCCAGTGGCCACGATCTACCGCACGGCCTTAAAACTTAGCCCGTAGATCGCTCTTTACACCTTGGCCGACTGAGGAATACTACAAAGATAATCTGGCTATTATTTAAACTGATACAAAAATAACTTTTGGAAAAACTCTAATTGGATCTAGGTAGAATTTGAAGTTTTCTATGCTATTTTTCTTCTTCTGTGTGCTAGAGAAGAAGAGATATGGCAGTCTGGGTGTGATGGAGGAAGCAACAGAAGGAAGTCAGAATGGGAAGTCACCGTGATAAAACGCAGGCAGAACTAATGTGAAGGCCAGTGGGACATTTTCCAGCCTCTTAAAATCAAAATAATTTTCTAATCATTGAGTATCTATCATATGTTAAAATGAGAGTTCATTAGGCTATTTCGGCTTTAGTATTTTTATTTTTCTGTCTCTAAAGGGAAAAAAAGAAAAGCAAATAAAAGGTTTTGTAGAAGTTTATAAGCAATGTAAAAATTGATATTTTACTATTTTAGTGCTAGAGTCAACCTACAAATCTTATCTTTGCCTAAATTCCATTTCATTATATGTCATTACGAGAGATTAATAGAAAGAGGATCCTTCCAGCTCTTGGCATGAGATTTTGCAATACATAGAGTAGTAAAAAGACCAATAAGAATATTGATAACAGCGAGGTTATTGAGGGCTTGCTATATGCAGGTTAAGAATTTTACATATATTATGTATTCAATTCTTCCAAAAACTGGATAAGGTAAAAAAAAAAAAAATAGTATTGTGGGGTGTGAAGATGGTAAGTAACATGGCTACTAAGTGAGTTGTTTAGTTAAAGATCAGAAGTAGGGAGTCTAGCCTGGATCAATAATTGTAGCAGGCAGAAGTAGCTTCATTTAGATACCTTATATCTGAAAAATTCCATGACAAGAAAGGCTATGATTTTTGATATGTGGTTGATTTGGAGGCCAACCTCAAAAGTCCTCATTACACATAGAAACAGACACTGTATTACTACGTTCAAGCTTCCCAGAAGCCTTCAGATAAGAAAAGCAATTTTATTATAAGTCAAAGCTATTCTCTGACAGATGCTCAGAAAGCCTATCAAAGTGTTATAAAACCTATTGCTCCCATTTGAGAATGCCATTTAAGGATATTTCGAAAAATGCCCCCAAATTATGTTTTAAGTCTTGGTGATGATTGAGAATTAGTCATAAAAGTCAAGTTTCAACAGTGAAGAATTAATTTTCTCTAGATACACAGATCCAAATGGGAAGGCTGGCACTGGCCTTATGCCATCAAGGATCAAAATTTGTCATCTGGTGGTGACTTAGAGGAAGTGTAGGCACGTAACACGAGAGCAAAAACATAATTACCCTAGTGTCTTTCCAAGATACCGAAACCACAGATACCATCAGAGTGAGCGAAACTGGATATGAGGGAGAAGGTGGAAAACATCATCGCCATTAATCAGGACGCAGCCGCATAGCGATGTAAGAATGTGAGGTGACACCTGTGATACTCTGCAGAGTTCCTGACCCGTATGTTTTAAAGCTCTAAGAGGTATTTGTATCAGTTTACTCTGGCTTTAAAGAGATAGAACAAAAAACCTTGGAAGGGAACGTAGGAGTTCCTGATGACAGAGGGCTTCCTTTAGTTTTTTCCAACGCTGTCTGGTGAAAATTAGATGGTGAAGTGAGAGAAATGAGCCGGGCTAACCCTGAGATTGGCATGTTGAGGACCTGGGTCAATGATGCCTTTTCTCTCTCTAGACTTTGTATTTCATGTCAGATCTTTCAACCAAGTCTTGATTCTTTCCTTTTGCATAAATAAGTTAATTAAACTTTTTTAAAAAGCCTAAAATTTGCTTTCTTTTGAAAGTATTTCAAGATAACTTTAGACTGTATCTCAGTTGATCTCCAAATTTTTATCATTTCTCTCTCTCAGCCTCTCCAAACCTTAGAACACATTTTCTGGCACTTTCTAACACAATATTTTGTGAAGATGTATATCAATATGTAACATTGAACATGAATAAAACTGGAAAATAAGATAACACAAATGAATATTTCTTCATCTCCAAATGTAAAATGTCAATACAGATGCTCAAAATAGCTATTTATCCTGACACCGATAGTCCTATTTGAGAAAAATGTCACAAAGCAGCTTTTGTTTGGAAGTCTCTTAACTCTGTGACCTTAAATAGTGAAGAATTTTATCCATGGTGCCCTTGAATTCAGTGATCTTGCTCAGGTCTTTGTTAATTGTTAAGTCTTACAGAGAGCACTTAGGAAAATGAAAATGAAACATTAATATTCTGGATACACATTATAAGAATGATTTAAAACAACATACTTAAACGCTCGAGCCTAGTTTAATTGAAATTTTTTTCAATATAACAGTTCTTAAAAGTCATGAATGCTTTCATTAAATTATAGATTGAGTCATACTTCTAAAGGCTCACAAAATATTTTAAAAAGACACATTTTGAAGTTACTTGTTCCAAGGGTATACAATATTGACTCCAAATTAATGTATTGAGGAAAAATTAAGTTACATCATATAAAGTTTAACATTAAAATACCAGATTTCATAAGACTCATTGATGGCATGAAACAATTGAACAGCATTTTGTGTGTATTTGGTACAATTTATATATTTCAGAGTGAAAGTGGTCAAAATTTATAGCATGCTTAATTAGTGAGAATTCTAGCATGAATAATAGACTTAAGGATATTTTCTAATATCTGAAATTTTCTTGTTTGAAATCATTCATGTGATCCTATTTAAATCAGCACATTCTTTTCTGATGTGCATTTCATTTTTTGTAGACTTTTTTTCTTAGTAATGCATTTTAATTTCAGATTGTATGCTATTTGGCATTTGCTTCCGAAAAATGAGATTCCATCCTGCTCCTTCGAAGTTTTACAAAATGTCACCAAGATAATATCGTCATGGATTCCATGTCAAATAGTAATATTTTGATTTTCCTTGCTTTAATTATCACTTGAAAGCAATTTTCACAACCAGTAGGTGCCTGTCTTAGTAATCTGCATTCCCACTTATTTCCCTTTTTTCATAATTTTCCTTTATTTCTGGTGTTCTCTACTGTTTGACATATAAAATGGTGTCTGCCAGCCAGTTGTCATGCAGCCAGTGACATACCTATGAAAATATCCAGGAAAACATGGAGAAATTCACAATAGTAGTGAAACTGAGACACCCGGTCAGCAGGCTGCTTAAATCTGGGAGGATTCTCACCAGCTGTGGGGCTGCTGATTCCCGACTCAAGGATGTCATCTTGGCTGACTTGTGCATACTGATTTAGGGCAGATCCTAAGACCTCAGTCTTTCCTCCAAGCATGCATCCGAAGGCAAATGTTTATCAGCACCAACCAGCAAACTAACGGCTGATGCTCTCGTGTTAGTACCTAGGCGCTTTAAATGAATTATCTGAGGTCATGCTTGTAACAATGCTGTCTTATGGGTGCAAATATTACTCCCATTTTGTGCATAAAGACCTGAGGCTTAGAATGTTTAAGTGATTTTTCCAAGGTGTCAGAAGTTGGAGTGGTCAGACTACCCTTTAAACCATGAGAGTCATGCTAATTTCTGCGCTGTACCTGTTACTCTCTGCTCCCCACGTCCTCAGAGAGGTGGCTCCATTGAGGCAGCCAGAGTCCTTTCCTCAGACAGAAAAATTACACTCAAAGTCTATCAGATGTCAAATCTGTAGGAATCCTTTCACTTTCCTGCGGTGTTTCCTGGTTTATTGAGAGGATTTCTACTCTGGACGTCCGTGATAACTTGTTTGTTATGCATTGATACTTCAGAAGGAAAGCTGATCATTCCTTTTATCCAAGGACGTCTCATTTTTGTGTTCTCAATTTTTACATTTTTCGCTTGGTTTTTATCTTCAATAAAGATAACTTCCAAACTTCACCTGGAGTTCATCTTCAATACATTATCTAGGAATGGAATATTTATTGAATATTTCTGACCCCACGTGTATCCACAGAAAAGTTTTGTCTTCTCACATATATGTCAACTTGACTAGGTAGAAATATTCCTACTTCATGAACTTTTCCCGGCAATTCTCTGTGACGTGTCTTAAGATCTCTTCTCGCATTTCATCTTGTGAAGAAGTATGCCAGTCTTTTTCTTTTCCATTTGGAGAGAAGCTCGTTTTTTTGTTTGTTTGCTTTTTTCCTGGATGTGTAACACTTTCTTTTCACGCTTGTAAATCATAAAATATGGCAGAATGGGAGGAAACACTGCTCTCTTTTCAATTCAGATAAAGATTGAACTCTATCTCCATTTCTCCTGCATTTCTTAAACTCTGAAGAGTTTTTTTCCATAATTTATATGATTATTGTTCTTGCCCAAGTTGCTCTGAATTCTTTGGAAAAGCCTCTTATCCTTATGTGGAATCTCCCTTCTATTTTTTCCTGAACTGTGAGAAAGCTTTCCAAGTTATCACATAACCTCAGCTGCATTTTCCTAAGTCCGTTTTCCTCCTAACTGCCTTTGTTTCGGACTGTAATTCACGTTTTAGTTTCCTAGTTCCCTCTTCATCTTGAGTATCATTCCCTACTGCTTTGACATCCGGTTAGGCTTTGACTGTAAATAACTTAATTTCTAGTTTCCAATCGTGTTATATTAATTTGAGTTCCTTCCAAAAGCAGATCCTGAGACAAGGATTGGTGTACGAGAAGTGGATTTGTGAGGTGATGGCTACCTGGCTAGGGACGTGTGGAAATGAGATGAGTAAGGACGGGCAGCTCTGTGGGCAGCTAACCCTAACCCCAGGCAGTGCAGCCACATACCTGAGAGTTGTCACATGAGGGATGAGGGATGTGGGTCAGCTGTTTTGAGGACTGCTCCCTGGAGAGGTAAGTGCCCTGGCACTTTGGTCTGTCATAGGGGTGGGCATCAGAGAGAGGCTGGAATGCCCATGATGCTCTGGAGGTGAGGCCAGCATGGACTGAAATAGTAAAAGTGAGAGGAATGGCAACATCTGTGGCAATTATCATGGGAAAGAAACCTCTCCCATTGGCTGCATGAGATCTTTCTCCGGAAATGCTGGCCCTTCACGCTAGTGTATCATTAATGTTCATTGCTAATGTTGTATCTGAGTTACTCTTTTCTTTTCACTTTACTGTGTTTCCCACTTTTTACATTTTAAAAAGCACCATATACATAAAGAAAATTGCACACACCAGTGAATTTTTATAAATTAAACACACCTGTGTCATTAGCATCCAGATAAGGAAACCGAGAATTAGCTACATTCCAGAAACTTCTCTGTCCTTCTCTCCAGACTCTACCTCTTCTCCCATCAAGAGCAGCTAGCTCAATTCTTACTTCTATCAGCATAGATTGATTATGCCTGATTTATTACTTTGCATAAGTAGTCATACAGTGTGTACTTTTTTTTGTGTCTGGTTTCTTTCTCTAATGTAATGTTTTATTCATATGGCTGCATGTAGTTGAATATTGTTTATTTCCAATCCTGCGTAATGTTCCAATAACTGTATATATCACAATTTTTTTAATCTATTCTATTGTTGATGACCATTTGGATAGTTGCCAGTTTGGGGCTATTACGGGAAGAACTGCTATGAACCTTCTAGTTCATGACTTTTGGTGAATGTATGCATGCATTTCTGTTGGGTATCGACACCTAGGAGTAGAATTGCTGGGTTATTGTGTGGTTGTGAATTTAGTGTGTATGAAACTACTAGATATTTTTCCAAAGCGATTGCACCAATTTTACTCTCATGAAACCGGTATATGAGAGTTCCAGTCACTCCACATCTTTGCCACCTTTGGTATTTCCATCTTTTTCATTTTAACCATTCTGGTGACTATTCAGTGGTATGGTATTCTGGCTGATAAAGTTGAACATCTTTTTATGTGTTTATTGGTCACTTGGAAATCCTCTTTTGTGATGAGTTTGTTCAATTCTCTTATGCATTTTTCTTTTGGACTGCCTGTATTTTATCTTTTAAGATTGATTTGTAAGAGTTCTTTATATGTTCGGGATGTTAGTCCTTTGTCAGGCATGTGTATTGTGAACATGCCTTGTATTTTCACTCTCTTCATGATGTCTTTTTATGAACAGAGCTTCTTAATTTTAACAGAACAATTTATCAATTTTTTTCTTCAGTTGTTAGTACTGATTTGTGCACCATTTAAGAAATATTTTCTTAGTTCAAGGTCACAAAAGGCTCCCTCTATATTTTCCTCTAAAATCTTTATTGTTTACTTTTTCCAATTAGATCTGAAATCTATCAGGAATTGATTTTTGTGTATGGTGTTCAAATACACTTTGTGTCCCATACAGATAGCCCATCTACCCAGCACTGTTTGGTGAAGAGACCATCCTTCTCCTGGCTGCTTTACAGAAGTGCCTTTGTTTGAAATCAGACACCTGTGCATGAGGTCTGTTTCTAAGCTCTAGTCTATTTCATTGGTCAATTTGTCTACCCTGACCTTTCCAAATTAAAAATGAATCTCTCTTCATTGTCCCTCCATTCATCGCACATATACTAGGTTGTGGAGAAAGAATAATTTTCTGTAATTGAGAAAGAATGCAGCTGAATTTGAGGTCTGTTGGTAGAGCTTTGTACATTCGAAGAAAATGAAAATACTTTAGTTTTGAGGCATGTGGTTCATTTTAACTCCTGAGAATCTGGTGACATGGTCAGAATGACAAAAAAGAAGTTCAGTCGAGGGGTGCATCTATTTGTCTGTCTGCATATTTATTTTGGGAAGATAACTGGAATCAAGCCAGGAGGGGAGTATGATTTGTCCTCAGATTACTTCAGTTTCTTCTTATAATCTCGTGCAATTAGATGTTGTTATTCATCTGACTGATGGATAGCAATGACCAAAGAACACATGCTCTGGTTAAATTTTAGCAAATGTGTACCAATCTTGATTACAGCATGAAAGACAAAAGCCAAATAGCAAGGGCCTGTGTTTGCTGCAGAGGGAAAGAGAAAGGCAGGAAAATCAAAAGATCTGGGTTGATTTCCTAGCCATGTGTCATTTTGAGCTTTCTAAGAGTCCATAAAAGTTTTTTACAAACTGCTAAAAATTCCCTCTAAAATGTTCATTTCAATTTAACAACCCTCGTGAAGGCATTGCTGGTCATCTGCTTTGTTTGATTAAGAACAATGTAGAAATTACGGAGGAGAAAGTCTAGAACTTTCTCTATGAAGGATAGAACATTGAGAGTGTATAAAATTCTGAGTCTACTTTATATGCCTTTAAAATGGTATTTTAATAGATTGATTTATGTTTATTTTTAAAAACTTAAATCCACAGGATTCTTACTCTACAGCCCATGGGCCTGTGGTTTATATTTAATTAGATATGATATCTAAGGTCATCTGGGAAACACAATAATCATATGGTAAAACAGGAAAGTTAGGTTGTTAGGAATATGATCATTATTTTTTATAGAAGCATATACCGTGTCTCTCTCTCTGTCTCCCTCACTGTCTCTTTCTCTGTCTCTCCAACTTTCCATCTCTCTCTTTCTCTTGTATGTTTACGTGTGTGTATGTGACGTATATATTGGGTGTTTTCAATGGAGTTGGAAAAACGTTAAAAGAGTCTAAGAAGCTAAGGAGAATCTTTGTGTCCCCGGTTTGGACTAAGGAACAGATGCAAGGGAAGCTGAATGAGGAGTGCAAGGCTGAGCGGAAGAGGAAGCCTTTAAATCTTGTTTTCAAATGAGGCACAGCACAGAATGGGGAGCTTGTTTGCTTAGAGAAAATCAAGCCTGAGTGTGAGCGCAGTGGCGGGGGGCGGGGCCAGCAACAATCGGGGAGCTTCAGAGGAACTGGGGACGGGGAATGGGTCTTAATCAGGGGTCTCTAGCTGTGTTTGGTAATCAGCAGAGCCAGGCTCCCCTTGATAAGGAAGACCTGGTGGCAGAAATGATTTCAGAAAATCTCACCTCGAGTGCTAATCAGCAGTGAGTAGATTTGTGGGTTACTGTTTACAACATGGAAATACCTACATGCTCCTTAAGAAATTTTATAGGACTTTCTCCCTCTTTCCCTCTGACATCAGGAGAAGAAAATCAAGAGAACCGGCCTTTGAATTTCCAACCTATCTTTCCAGAGGGAGCACAGGGTACCAGGCTAACAGCTTGGCTCTGAGCTGTGTCAAAAAGAAGGCCGCCCTCCCTTAGGGGGCATTACAGGGGCTTCCAGTCTCCTTTTAGCTCCAAAGGAAGGAATGTAATGCAGTTCTCATTTAAGGACAGAGATGACAAACCAGAGATGATCTGGAAAGCTTAAGGCTGTCGAACCATTTCACCAGTTTTCTTATTTTATGTTTTTAGGGAATATGTAAAAACTCCAGGGATTTTATCACCACGCATTTGCCGTGGCTTTGCATAAAGTCACATCTATTTTTACCAGTCCCAATAACGAGACACTCGCTCCTTGTGTTTAGTATTAGCTGCTTTCAGCCTCCTCAAGCCACGCACCAATTATGGGCCATCCCATTCAGGTATCTGCCCTTCTCCGTGTGAGTGCAAAGAAGCCATGAGAGGTGGGCATTCCACAGAGCTGTTGACAAGGCAGGCAGGCTGTTTCTCTAGAGAAGTCAGATAATACAAGGAGGAAAGCACTAAATTGAGAAAGAAGGCTTTGACAGAGGGGGCTGTGGGGCTGAAAGAGCACTTCCTGACTGTGGGGCCCAATCCTGGCCCCATGGATGGTGGACAAAGGGATTGTTTGCTCTCCCTCGAAGAGACCGGTGCCAAATTGCCAGCCACGGTTTGGTCATGACTGCCAGGGCCCTGTCCCCTTCATAATAGGGATGTTTGTCTTTGGGAAACACTTTAAGTTCTCCTGCTGGGGTTTCCAGGGCATGAGAATTTCCAGTCCTGGAAAAGGAATAAAAACCCCTGTCCTTTTCTTTGCTAGCAAGTTCAGAGGCTGGCCGCCCCCAGCGTAGGGCGGCTTTGTTTTTAGCTCAGAGATTGTGTTTGATCCAAGCCAGTGGAACAAAAGCTGATTATCTCACCTTTAAATAGAGGGATTTCAGCAGAAACACTGAAGCGTTAGGGGGAGGGGAAGTGGGATGTGGCCAGGATGTCTCTCCAAGTGTCCTGGGGCATCCAGCCAGGGAGGAAGCCACGAGAAAGAACACACGCACACACAGAAGTCGTTACTGCCAACACAGAAGACGGTCTCCCTAGCTACTTGTATTTATGGAAAAGGAGATTGCAAGTAAACAGCCATATTAATTCAGTTGTGAGGGGCAACTCTGCTTTCTCAACGAACGGCTTATGTGTTACTCATTGTCATGTCATCCAGACAGTTCAGTCTCCTCCAGGTGATTTTTCTTCCCTGTCCTTACAATCTGGTGCCGAACGCTGCTCTTTCTTTTGGGAAGGAGTATGCTTGACTGGTTCCGGGGCTCAGATAATGAGAAGGGTGCCATGTCATCAAAAGGGGAGGCCCACCGACCCTTTAGAGAGAAGCCGCAACCCCAGGGCATCTGCTCTGTTGTGATATAAGTTAACAGTTTCTCTGACTTCAACCTTGGACCTCATTTTATCAGTAAAACCTTTAAAAAGAAAACTTTCTTTTGTGATGTTGGAGAAGTCACTTCTTGGTGCTTCAGGTTTTCTGTCTGAAAAACAGAATTGGTAGATGCTTCTTTCTTGCAAAGGTAAGAATATCTATTGAAATTTGTTATGATCTCTGAGTTCTAAAAGCTGACCTACACACACACAGACACACACACACTTGGCTTTCCAGTTATGATTGAAAATATGTAAATATGTCCTATATGTATTTTAATAATAATAATTGTTAACCATTTATCGAGAATTATACTTTAGGCATAGTATTAGCTTCTTTAAATATCATCTCCTTTCTCCTATATAGCACTCCTAGGATCCAGGTATTATAATTTTCATTTTATAGGTAAAAAAATGGACGCCCTGGGGCTGGCCCTGTGGCGGAGTGGTTAAGTTCATGCGCTCTGCTTTGGCGGCCCAGGGTTTTGCCAGTTCAGATCCTGGGCGCGGACATGGCACTGCTCATCAGGCCATGCTGAGGCAGCGTCCCACATGCCACAACTAGAAGGACCCACAACTAAAAATATACAACTGTGAACTGGGGGGCTTTGGGAGAAAAAGGAAAAATAAAATCTTCAAAAAAAAAAAAATGGAAGCCCTAAGATTTTAGTCCTCTATCCATGTCCATATTGTAAGAGGCAGTTGAATCTTAAGATTCAAATGCTAAGATTCCAAAACTTGGCCCCTTATTCATATACTGTACTTACAGTGCAAACTCCTATGCCTCATTGGTACCCAGGGTTTGCATGGCTTGCCTCTTCGAGGGGTAGACAGAGGTCCGTGATGGCAGGCACAATTTTAAAAGCCAATAATATCTTTTTTCTCCTGCAGATATTACAAGGAGAAACAAGATGTGTCTCTAGCTTGGCACACGGGCATGATTCCTGCAAAATGGTTATATGATCGACAGAACATACAGTTCACCTAAGCAAGCATGGAGGAGTGAAGATTTTTTTTCTGTCCAAACCATGATGCAAAAACTGTTCTTCAGGAATCTCTGTCTTGGGTAATAATGTCCCTTCTTTTGAAACCCCAGGCTTTGTGCCAAGAGTGGATAGAATCCTAATAAACTTGGATGGGTCAACTTTGAAGCATGGATCCTTGGTAAAATGGATGAAAAACTGACAGGGAAAAGCAATCAGAAGTGGCTCCACAAATTCAGAGAAAGTCCATGTTGTGCTCATACAAGGAGATGTCCTGATGAGCTCAGCTCTTCTGACAATGTGTTGCAGTAAATAGGGGAGCGTTCTTGTTGAGATTAAATAGTTTTCTGGCACTTTTTGCATTTTCTTGATTCACTGTGTACCATTAAACTTTTTATGATGCTTTGTTTATTTTACGGACAAGGCATTAAATTCAAATTACTTCTTGAATGAGATTTACTCAGTTCATATCTCATTGTGGGACTATCTCATTATCCACGCTCATGTTTCTAATAATGTAGACGAATGACCCAGACCTTAATGGCAGGTTAAAAAAGATTAAGTTAGTTCTGTCACCCAAAAGTATCCTGTGTCAAAGTTATCTTTGATCTTATGTATTTCTCACTGCTGGACAGTTTTGGAAAAGGACTTGAAAAAATATTAATGTGTGTGTGTGTGTGTATTTTCCGAAGTAATAAAATTGATAAAGAGTTACTGTACAGCCCCAAGCCATAATTTAATATTTCACTGTTGATTACTGACGTTACGTTTTCAGTGAAACTTGTAGTCATGTCACACAGGGTATAAATGGTGTTTCAAGACTCTGCCAAAAATTCTTGCAAACCCTGACTTGCACTGAATCTCAAATTGGGTTGTCTGTACTCCCCACCTCTTTGCTTGTTGGTTATATATAGATTTCCAAGGACAAGTCAAATCTGTATGGAAGTAGAAAGCCTTTACTTACCACTAATTTGAAAGGAAATTTTATCACTTCGTTTTCTTCCTTTCATCTGCAGATAAGCATTTTGCAGCGTTTTTAAAAGTGCAAAGGGCATCTTCTTAATGAAAGGTCTCCTGCGAATCCTACAGGCCTTCCACGCATGAGCAGACGGTTTTATTATTAGTTTTCTAATTTTCATCCTCTCTATTTGAGGGGAGGGTTTACTCTTTTCTAAGAATATGGTGTTCTAGCAGATAAAACTGAAAGGAAGTACTTTTGAAAATGATAAATAGAATTTCTAATATGAATAGATTAAAATAATTTGGGTTTAAAGACAAAGTTAGAAGTTAGAACTTAAAACTGATTTTTTTTTTTACTTTTTTGAGGAAGATTAGCCCTGAGCTAACATCTGCCACCAATCCTCTTCTTTTTGCTGAGGAAGACTGGCCCTGAGCTAACATCTGTGCCAATCCTCCTCTATTTTATATGTGGGACACCTGCCACAGCATGGCTTGCCAAGCGGTGCCATGACTGCACCAGGGATCCGAACTGGCAAACCCCAGGCCATCAAAGTGGAGAGTGCAAACTTAACTGCTGCACCACCGGGCCGGCCCCTTAAAACTTATATTTTAATCTTAGCATTAGTAGAGTCTTATGTGACCTGCACATTTGTTTCGTTACATATTTCCTTTACAGAATAAAACATTGTTAAATTCCTTAGGTCTATTCCATTCCACATTTAGCACATGTTAATAAGTTTAAACCTGAAACTGCATACTCCCAAAGTTACCAATAATAACATTATAATTTTGAATAAAAAAGATACAGTTTTTAGTTTTATATATCAAAATTTCACAGAAGGTCTTTTAGGCTAAGTTCTGGAATTACTCATACAAGGGTAAAGTTTACTTCTTTGCCTTACAGGTCCTGAACCTTCACTGGAGCTGAGAAGAAAATGAAACCAGGAAGAAAAAGGTGCTGAATGTGGGCTGAGCTTAATATCTGCTCTTTTGAATGTTTCCGAACGTGAAGCTGGCTTATAGCTTATCTTTTATCCATTCATTCATTCATTTCTTCATCCAACACCTATTTAAGGATGCCAATGGGATGCCAAGTACAGGTCTCCGTGCTGGTACTCAGAATTAGTTAAAATTCAAGGTTAAGGGCACAGCCCCCAGACAGCCAGGTCTGCCCAGGACTTCTGGCCCAACTGCAAGGAGTTAGGGTCCAACTGCAGAGGTAGAGGGAGGAGTGCACAGAAAACCACTCTCACTTCTGACACCAACAGCAAGTTTGGCGGTTTCCCAAAACCACGCTCAGTTTCAAGAATTCACTAGAAAGGCTCACAGAAGTCACTGTAACCTGTTATACTCATAATTATGTTTATTATAGGAAAGGATACATTAAAATCAGCCAAGAGAAGGGCACATGGAACAGAGGCAAGGAGGCTCCAAATGCAAAGCTTCTGTTGTCTTCAGGATGAATGTCCCAGCATGGACATGGGATAATATGCATGGATTTTTTGCCAGCCGTGAAGATCACCTAAGCCTTGGGGTCCAGTTTTTAATGGGGCTTCATTATGTAGGCATGATTGATTGATTGATTGTCCACATGGCTAAACTCAGTCACCAGCATGTCCCTTTCCTGGAGGTGGCCTGAGGGGCCACCATGAGTCACCTTATTAGCATAAACTATTAAGTGTGGTCCAATGGACTCACCACGAATGACTGAGACACTCCAATCACTCTCACTCAAGAAATTAGAATAGTTTAGAGTTTACTTTCAAGGGACTGGAGAATAAGGCTAGACCTCTCTTTGGGCCAAAGTCCTTCCTACACAGCTGGGGATATAGCAGTAAACTAATGAAAGTCTGAGCCCATATGTGGTTCCTCCTTGAGAGTGGAGACACACGTGACTAAGTCAAATAGGTAAAATATATTATCTGGGTATATTAGGAGGCGATAAAAAAACAAACATGAGGAGAGGAGATAGAGAGTGTTGAGGTGGTGAAGGGTGACATTTTAGACATTTATATTTATGCCTTAATGAGAAAAGGATATCTAAAATATACCTGAAGGAGGTGAGAGAGAGCGCCAGGTGGACATCAGGCATCCAGGGAAGAGCGTCCTAGGCAGAGAGAGCAGCAAGTACTGAAGTGCTGAGTCAGAAAGATGCCTAAGGCGTTCTAGGAGCAGCATGGCAGAAATGGAGTGAGCAAGAAGGGGAGTGGTGGAAAACCAGGCCCATCATGTGTAAGCAGACTTTGTGGGGCCTCATGTGCCACTACCATTTGGCCTCGGTCTAAGTGATGGGGGAACACCAGAGGGCTTCAAAAGGGACACGCTCCAAACTACAGCAGATCGTGATCCCTTGGGAACTCTGTTGAAATAGACTGCTGGGGAGCATAGGTGCACTCAGAGCCCCCAGTGAGGTGGACTTTACAATCCCCAGGTGAGGGATTCTGATCTCTTGGACTAAAGAGAAGTGGAGTAGGTAAGAATCAGTCAAATTCTGAATGTATTTTGAATGTAAAACTGACAGGATTTTCTGAAGGATAAGATGAGAACTATGAGAGAAAGAGAAGAGTCGAAGTTGGCTCCAATGTTTTCAGTCTGAAACCTGAAAGGAAGAGATTCCCGTGAGCTGAGATGCAGAGGATTGGTGGAAAAGGGGTTTTGAGGGGACAATGAGGAGTTCCGTTCCGGAATGGGTAAGTTTGAGTGGAGAAGGAGGGTAGTGGGCAGTTGGGTTTTAGAAGACTGGGAAGAAGGCCAGACCGGAGACTTCAAAGTAGGGGTGACACCATGTAGATGGCGTTTAAAGCCACAGGAAGAGATTGGCAAGGGAGTGAGTGTACAGAGAAGAGAGCCAGGTGCTGAGTCCTGAGGTCCCACATTTCGGGTTCAGGGAAATGAGGATGAACTAGCAAAGAAGTCCAAGAAAGAGTAGCCAAATGAAAGGAGAGGATGCAGGAGGTCATGGTATCCTAAAAGCCAGATAAAGAAAGTATTTCAAGGGACACTGGGCGCCCTTGACAAAGCAATTCTGATGGCATGTTAAGGGCTAAAGTCTGCTTGGGGTGGGTATCATGGAGAAGAGAAATTGAACACAGGAGACAGACAATTCTGTTAGGCAGTCTGGCTGTAAACAGAAGGAGGAGATAGTGTAGTAGCTAGATATGTAGGGATCAAGAGAGGTTTTTAGAAATAGGAAAAATAACAGCATTTTATAGATTTTTGGGAAAACTCCAGTGGGAAGGGATGAACTACTGGAGCGATATCCTTGTTTAGGTGAGAGGGGATGAGACCCAGTGCTTAGGTGGAGAGGATGCCCTTTGCTAGGAGGAAGGTGGTTGCTCATCCACAAGAACAGTGGAGGAGGCTGAGAATTAAATGCATAGCAAATACAATGGCAGCAAATAAATGTCATGTGTGCCATGTGTTAGTTGCTATTTATGTGCCTTCCATATACTATCTCTTTTATTTCTCAACACCTACCCAAAAAGGTAGATGACGTTATTATCCCTATTTTGCAAAGGAGTAATTAGGCACTGGCTGATTAAGTAATTTGGCCAAGATGACCCCATCTCGTGGATGCGGGATTTGAACAGGCAGTTTAGCAAGAGTCTGGACCCCTAAGCCATGATAGCATGCTGCCTATGAAGAGAGGTGTGTAGAAGTGATAGTAGGAGCAAGTGGAAGTCTTTCTCTAGTAACTTCTATTTTTTAACTGAAATAAGAATTAAGGCCATTGGATAAGAGGGAGGATGGAAGAACATGTGAATGAGGTTTGAGGAGAGAGAATAAGGTATGAAATACTAATCTGGAAAAGTTGGAGAGGGAATGGACAGGGAATATAATATTATCGCCAGCTATTATTAAGGGCCTTCCTGAGGTTAATGATGGTGGATTTAAAATATCAGTCAGCATGGAGATGCATTTTTCTCCAGCCACGTCCAATTGCAAATGTGCAAGTGCAGCAGGGGACAAGTTGGGCTTAATCATGGTTTCGGTTTAACCTAGAGTAGAAGAGAATAGAGGGTGAATTCAAGGGAGTGATTATAATTATTGTTTATAGAATTAAACCTGCATAAAAAGAGAGGACATGAGGAAGGAGAGAGAGAGAGGAAAGAGGATTGGTGGATTGTAGGTCCCAGTTAGTAAAAATTGACACGCCAGCTAGTATTCCCTTTGGTGTAGAGATTTATCTGGAAAACTAGGGAGTGACCCTGGGGTGTGATGGATGACTCCCATAGAAGTGGTGGGTGGTATCCTCTGATGACATGAGAACTGAAGGTGGAACCTAAGGATTGGAAATCACTTTTTCATCTTTTTTGCGCATTTCCTCTATAGTATTTATCTGGTAAAATAGAACTCGGATAGAAAGGGAAAAGCTATTTACCTGGGTTTGCAAACCTCTTGGGACATGACAGTTTTACAAGATGCTGCTCCATCCAATTTGACTCTGCTTCTCATATTGATCAGCCCTGTAGACATATCTGATTTCTCTTCCCAGTTCTAATATCATTTCTCTCATCAGACTCAGAAAGAGCTTTTCTTTTTCAAAATTCATTCATGGTGCTTTCCTGGAATACTTTCTAGGAATGCAAATTCCAAGCTTGTGTTGCCAGATCCTTGAGGAATCACGAACAAATTACTGGAAGAACTTCAAGCCACTATCACTATTCAAAAATCTTGATGGAAATCATACATCTACCCAAAGAATGTTGCATGAGCAAAATAAAATTTCTTTCGCTTCAACTCTTGGGACTATAGCAACTCAAAGGGGTTTTCTTATGTGGACACAAATGAATCACAGACGAAACACAGACCCGGGGGACCTGCGGCAGGCTTCCTTACCATATTGATCCAGTCACAATCATCTGTATAGGGTCAGCCCTGTAGGAAACCATGATTAGGAAGAGATATCAAAGAATGAAAAAACAGTAGCAGTTAATTCTCCAACATCAGCCACAGGAACAAAGGATATTATTTGAGAATTTGCACTCATTTAGTCTATGAATGGCAAATAGCTTCCATTTTGCGTAACTGCTCATTGATAGTGTCTGTTGAGCTCTGTGTTGAACAAGAGTCTGAAGTCAAGTCTGATCTCAACAGGATGGTGCTCTGATGGACTCGCAATGATTGTCGTGGGCAAATTTAATTTAATCCAAGGTCTTTTTTGGATTAATTTAAGGGACGGGATGATCTAAAGAGGAAATTTATGAGAAAGTTGATCCAGAGACAATAAGAAAATTTCCAAAGACCCGCCGCAAGTTTGCAGCAATGTAAAGATAAAGATCTGCCCAGAGCCTCATGGGAATCATAGCATCATATATTCTCAAAGCCATGTCCTGGGGGAGTCACTGAACAGAAGAATTTATGATAGAAATAACACTACATGCAAGTCAGAAAAACTGGACTCCATCCCACGTTCTGTCACTATTTAAGATGCATTACTACTCAGGATTAATCTTGAAGAACTTACGTTTCACACTGGTAAAATGAGACATCTGTGCTAGCTCGCTTCTCTGGTAATTCCCAGCTCTAAAAAGTCAGACCAAAACAAACATGGCAACAAACCTCAAGCTCTCTAAGACAGCCCTATTTGGCTTTTCTCTCTAATTCTCCACTGTTTATATCAAAAGGCAAATGTAGGGTTTTTTTTTTTTCTCATGCTTCCATTGCCTCTGGATTAATATGATCATGTTGCCTCACTTTTCTGTCTCTCGTTACTGTTTTTTAGAATTAAAAATGATTATGAGTAGATCCGGGAGTGGAGAGTGAAAGGGACTTCCTATGAGACTACGCTGGACCACACTGTTTCAGAAACCTTTATTCTGTATTTCATTTAATCCTCTCAGCAAAATAGGTATTATAGATAATTATCCCCATTTCATAGATGGAGTTACAGAGTCTGAGAGAGGTTAGATGACCTTTGTAAGGGCTCAGTGCTGGAAAATTATACAGCATAGAATAAGTTTAAACTCTGACCTCTGGTTGCAATAGAAAATACTTTCTCTTGTATTGTGCTGCTCCACCGAAATATAATGAGCTGTTATGAGTTCCAACTTGGTATGGGCACTCTTGAAAGCCGTTTTATTTCCCCCTTAGCAGCCAGTTTGGCCTTGCATTAAGCAGTAAGTGTTCTCCCATGATTGAATTGTATTTCTCATACTGAAATTCAAAAATTCAGAACACCCATCACTGAGATACACCTCCTCATCACACGAAAATGCCTATTGCTCTAATTACCACATTTGAGACTTTTCCAAGAGGTAGGCTGGGAGCTTCTGCAAGTCATTGTAGGGAAAACATTTTCTGAGCAGATTCCTGGGGAGTGCAGTCATTAGCTCCTGCACCACGCAAGGATCTTTTGAAGCTCTCCTGCAGGAAACTTGAGAGAGATTCAATGAGCAAATGCAAATGGTATTTGCTGCAAAACTACAGCATTCCTCTGGGGGAATCCTGGCTTATAACGAAACAACTTTGAATTTAAGCAAAGTAGATTGTGGAGGAAAAGCTGTTTATCACTCCACGCTTTGGTTTGCTACAGCAAGAGAGAGCTTTAACTTCCTCGTTTCCTCCCCATTAAGAAAATAATTGAGGCTAATTTCATTCTTACGCAGAAACTACAAGACTGTTTGGATCTCTTCGGGTTTTTGGATGCAGGTAGTGCCAGAAGCTTCTGAGGCAGTAAACCAGACTTTCTCTGACTGTTCTTGGTGTGCGGGCATCAATAAAAGTCTCCTGCCATGGGACCATGAGCCGAAGAGGAAGATTGTAATGAGCTCTACCCTAAAGCTGCAGCTTCAGGGAAAACTAATTTTAGATATTCTTTCTGGAATCCATTTTCAAGAGGTGGCTTCTGGTTTCAGAGTTCTTAACATACATGCTGCTACATACAGGCATCTTTACGGAAAGGAAGGCATCAGAACCTCTCAAGATACACAGACCTTATCAGAAATGCAAGTTATGCACAATTTTGCCACTTCCGCTTCTAACTTAGTAATGTCATACCCAGAAAGTAGAATTTCTTCAAATGCCAGAATCACTACAGCTCTTTATTTACCTTCAAGGGGGATTCTGTGCTCACACTTCAAAATAAACATCCAATTAACACCACCCAGAGCAGGAACTGAGGCAAATCCTCTTGTGAGAATATTCTGGGGGCACCAAGATATATTTGGAAACCTAGTTCATTGCTGTCTGGAAAGCCCATGCTGTCCCTTATGCTCTCTGATTGCTGAAGGAATCTTTGCAGGAACAGGCTCTGACCAATCAGTTAATGATCCCCAGGAAGAATAACTATGTCGTCTACATTAATCTTTTTTTTGTTGCCCTTGGATAACGCATATGAAGCATTTTAGCGTAGTGCCTGGCACAAGGTAAACGCTTCATGTTAACCACTATTTTTTCATTCGGTGAGTATTTTTTGATCCCACTTCTTTCTATGGATTATACTACACCTTGGAAGAAAAGAAAGACTAGTCACATGGCTGCCTTTGAGGAGCTCATTTTTTTTTTTTTTTCTGTCTCAGCATTGGGCACAATGTCTTGTGTCTGGAAGATGCTTAAATGATGTGAAAGGCAGAAATGCATTAATTGCCATCACTCACTCTTGTAGATGTCAGAGCCCTCACTACCGAGTCTCCAGGCTTCTGGTCCCTCCTTGAAAACTCCCAACCCCCACCTGAGTAACTTGATCATAGCTGAAATGGCTTATCTCAGATTCCAATACAACGTTCTTTCTTCCGCCAACATAGGCTATAGTCAAGCAATTGTGAGCCATGAACAAGCTATTCAACAAGGGACCATTGACTCTTATGCTGAGGCTTCTGAGTGGTTCCACTTTTGGCTGCTTCTGTACCTTTCTGTTTTTTTCAATACAAAACCTGGTTATTGCTACTTGGGAATACATTGCCCAGTGAAAGCCAGTGATGGATTCTCGTCCCGTGGTGTATGCTCTGGTTTCTCACCTGGATTAGTGGTTGCCTGCCCTTTCCTTCCGGTGTCCCTCTCTCTCTCCCCAGGAGACTGTGAACTCCTGTACCAAATCTGCATACGCTCGGAGGTCTCCAGCTCAGTGTATGCCCTCTTAATGATGATGCTCTCGGTGAGGTCCACGCCAGTGCTCTGTAAGGCTCCCAGCTCCCTTTGCTTTTGCTTCTTAGTTGTCACTAAAATCAGGAGAATTAGCGTTTGGGCTTTACAACAAATTCTAACTTTGCCTTCGGTTTGGAGCCAGGCCAAACGTCCAGCAGGGCATGCAGGGTAGGGAGGGAAGACAGCACTGGTCTCCCGCCGCTTGACTCCTTTGTTCTCGAAAATTTCACTTCTCTAGTGAAAAACCTTTCACCCTGGGAGCTCCCTCAGCAGTGGGGCTGTCATGGAGTAGCTCTGATCTAATTACATCTGATCATGAACCACGAGGAGTTCTTGCCAGGAAAATTTCCACGCAAGTGTGTTGTCTGGGAAAAGTCCTTCAGGTTCGGGTTTTGAAAGAAACAGGTACCTAGCTAGCTTTTTGCCACTGTAAGGGTGGTCTGCCAACCCATAGCAGCTTGTCCCTTGATGCTCATTAGAAATGCAGAACCTCAGTCTCTATCTGAGACAGAGTCAGAATCTGCATGTTAACAAGAGTCTATACACATTGTATTTGATGAGCATTGAGCCATCTTTCACTAGCAGCTGAGCAGGAACCCAGCTACCTTTAGAGCTTCCAGAATATTTTCTAAAATATACATTTACTTTGCGTGTGTGCCACTCCCCATTACTATCATTATAGACGTGTTGTGAAAAACTGTGAAGTTTGCTAGCAAAATTCACCAAATCCCACAGAGTGAAGGTCCATGTTTAAATATAGTAAATATCAAATACAAGTCTCATTAAAAATTGGCATCTCTCATAACTGCCCTGAGGAAATTCACTTTTAATAGCCACGAATGAGATAAAGTAGATTGATTTCCTGTCTCCACAAAGCAAGACTGACAGGAGGCTGTTAATTGTTCTCAAGCGCCGCTGTAGGGGCATCGATGGTCTTGCAGAAAATAGGGAGGCTCAGTAAAGCACCTCCTGACAGCATCTGAAGAGGAGATTTTGAGAAGAACGGCAAAGACCTTCCAAGTTACTGCTGGAGAGCATCTATGTGAGGCATCACTGGGCTTATGAGCAAGAGAAGGCTCTGCACAAAACCAAAATGGTTCGTGCTATTGGATCCTGTGGGAAAATACCAATATGGAAACTAGATGCAGGACACCAGAATGCAAACTCCCTGCGTCCTGATGGATTTGCAAGCATCAGAAGGTCATTTAGTTGAATCATCTGAGCTCAGGATCCCTTCTGCGAAGCCGACGCTACATTTCTGGGAAGCCCTTACTGTGACTTGATCAGTGTTCTTTCAGAAGATAAAAACATTGTGCCCTAGTCCTTGGGCAGTTCTACCATCTGGAAGCTAGATTCATTAACCTCAGACCTCAACCGATGAGGCCACATTGACCTTGCAACCAGTAAAAGGAAACATCCTTTGCTTACCTAATATTCCCTGCGGCTTCCAGCAAATACGCCATTCTTCATGGTTGGTCTTAAACTTGGCATAATGTTATCCTGATTTATATAGAAGTTCCCGCGTTTCCCCTTGAGGCGACGGGACTTTGGTGCTGTGTGAAGTGATCCATATCTATGCCGTTTCTAATCCATTTGTAAAACCATTTATAAGCTGATTGGGGAGGAAAGGTGGTCTATAAATGCCTGGTAATAATAATGATTATGATGCTTATGAGTGATGAAAGATAACGAGGCATCGGAACAGGGCAAACGCTGCCTACTCACAGACGCTGTTCCTCCTCTTCTCAAATGCTCTCTGACCGACTGATATTTGAAAATGAAAACTCCCTCTGGAAAGCTAGATGTCTGATTTGCCAGGATTAATCAGCACAGAAGAACCACGCTGGTCTGAAAGGGATTACGATTATGTATCAGTGTGCTTTAATTGTTTTAAATGGGTCGTTGTTTTAACGTCTAGGGATGTGAGTTTGGAGTGTGTGCTGATTCCACCTAGGTATAACATACAGTTCTGTTTAGAGGTTCGGGAATAAAAGGCCATTGTGCACTTAAGATTTACAGAGAGCAATTACGGTACTATGGGCATTTTAAAGGATTTTGCTTCATTTCTGAAACATCTCTCTCCTCTGTTATTCATTTTGCTTCCCGGTACAGCTGTGGGTCAAGACCAGGCTGGAGTGGAAGCCTTGAAAGCTGACAGGAATACAATGTGGTGGCCTTTTGTGAGCACTGGTAATTTCACCAATCATTAATCCACATGTGCGGCAGAGCTCTCCCTCTCATACATCTGCCCTTCCTTCTTTCCAGTGCAAACTTTGGAGTTCATCTACCTATCATTTCCCTTCAAATACAGTCCCACTGTCTGTGTAGGGGAGAGGAGGATGACTCTGGTATACTAAGGTCCTATTGCTGAAATCCCATTGGAATAACTCAAAGGAAGTGATTTGAAAAGAACAACATGTTTCCGATGCTAAAAGTATAGGAGGACAGTTTAGTTTTCTCTGCCTACAGCCCAGAATACATGACATTTATTCCTACAACCAGTTAACCAAAAATATGCCTTGTTCAAGGCAACGAGTTTTTCAGTTATATTTTTACCAGAGCATTTTATATTTGTGTGTGAATATTTCACACAATTTATAATCTGCCATAAATATTTTTTGCCAGTGCACATTAAACCAGATTGCAGATCCTTCCCACTGTGACTTCAGAGAAACTGCTTCTTATTTTTATAAATTAAAAATAATGTATTCCTAAGGTTCTAGTGTACACATGCACAATGCATACACACACCAATATAATTCTTAAACTTTTTAGCTATAAACAAAGAAGAATTCAGCATTTGAGATTTTTATTAGATTACAAACATTTTCAAATTTTGAGATAGTGAGTTCATATTCCACTTTTTCCAGGGAAATATAATTAAAATATATAAGGTGACAGCCATAGGGAGTATTTATTTCTACCCTACACCCTTATTATACTGATGAGATCATTTCTTTCCTTCTTCAACAATAAGCTAATGAATATCTCTTTCCTTTCTATTCCAAAAACTAAACTCATGTGCAGCAATGCCCTTATTTTTAGCTGTTTCATTGGCTCTCAGATTGACTGAGGCAAATGAACACCTACTCATTTCCCTGTCTCTTCTGTTCATCTTGTCCGTAACGCTGCTCACAGCATCATCCTGTCTCATAAAGGAAACACAGACTGAATCTACATAGATGGCGAGGTCAGAGATACCCTCTAAGGAGACAAGGAAGTTGACATTCACTGAGCACCTCCTATGCTCAGGAGATCTATGCAGCTAGATTATAGTGAATTACCTCATATTTTAAATATCATTATTATTACTATAAAAATTAATACAAGATCAGGGAAAAAATCAAACAGTACAATAGGTATACAATGAAATGTCATCCTCCTTGTCTCTCCCGGTTCTTTTCCCCAGAGGAGAGTTGCTATTTTTTATGTGTCCTTCCAGCCATAGTCTGTGATAGGCAAGCATATGTACATATCAGTGTGGAGTATACGTATGTACATTTCCCCACTTTTCTTAACCTAAAATGTAGGATACAGGGGCAGGCCCAGTGGTGTAGTAGCTAAGTTTGTGTGCTCTGCTTTGGTGGCCTGGGGTTCATTGGTTCAGATCCCAGGCACGGACCTACACACTGCTTATCAAGCCTTGCTGTGGTGACATCCTACATACAAAATAGAAGAAGATTGGCACAGATGTTAGCTCAGAGACAATCTTCCTCAAGCAAAAATAGGAAGATTGGCAATGGACGTTAGCTCAAGGCCAAGCTTCCTCATCAAAGAAAAAAAAGTAGCATACAATATACATTTTTCTGAACCTTATTCTTGTCACTTAATAATATTATCTCAGACATTGCTTTTGCTTGATGTTCATTTATAGAAGGACTTCATTATTTTGGATGGCTATATCATCCTGATGATTTATTTCACAGTTGTCTCAGTTGGGGTTTGATTAGGGAGGTGGGGCCTCTGTGAGTGATCTACAAGAGTTAGACTTTACACAGTCTGGGGGAAGGTCAGCCGCCTTGTAAATCTGTGGACTCCACAAATGGTACTCATTCCGAAGTCGGCAGGTTTGGCAGTTGGACAAAAAGTTCGGGGACACCAAAGACAAACTGGAACCCATGGGGATAAAGTGAAACCATGTCTTTCTCTTATCACCTCTATTTTTCACCTTTCGGGGACCTGCAAGATAAGCTGCAATCCTCTACCGTGAAGCCAAACTCACAGCTGGCCAGGATGCAGAGAATCAGCAAGAGAAAATGCAGCCGGAGCTGCAGGAGCTGCAGGTCTGGCTGTTGCCATGCCTGAGATGGTGAGCAGTGTGGACACGAGATCCATGGGCACCTTCAAGCTCAGTGAGTCCTCCACTTCTGCCCTGCTCACCTTGCACGTGTCTCTTGGTGAGCCCTAATGCAATAACTTACCAGTGAGGGAATTAGGAAGCCTAGTTCCAGCTTGGCTGGGCTGTGGGGTCGAAGCTCTACCCTAGTCCCACATTGATGGAAGCTGATGTTTCTCATCTTTTGAGTCTGCAAGTGATGCTGTAATGAATAGCTCTGTACTTGCATCTTTGTTCACTGGTATCAATAGAGCTAGAAAATTAATTCCTGGAAATGGAATTGCTGGCCCAGAGAATGTGTGCATTTTTTATTTTATTAGATATTGTTAAATTTCACTCCAAAGAGGTTGTACCAATTTATATTCCAGTCAATGATGTATGAGAGTTCAGATTCCCCGACATCCTCATCAACAGAATGTATTATCTTGCTTTTTGATCTTTTTCATTTCGATAGGTAAAAAAACACATCTTGTGGTTTTAATTTGCATTTCTTTTTACTATGTGAGTGGTTGAACATCTTTTAAAAATGTTAAACCCATTCATTTTTTTTCCTTCTTACTATGTTCAGCCATTTTTCTATTGGATTCAGATTCTAGTTTTTGATATTAATTTATAAGAACTCATATATTTAAAAAATTTGTTTATTGTATATATGGCAAACATATTCCCCATTTCATCTTTTTCGTTTTATTTATGCAACAATTTACTGTTACGATACTATACTTATATTTTGATTATATGGTGTTTGAGCCTCCTGCTTTTAGAAAGGATTATCTCTTTTGCTTTTTAAAAAAATTCTGAAACATAGGTAATATGATTCCTATTATATTCATGAGGAACCTGAAGTTTGTAGAAGTTAAGGAAGTGGCATAAGGTCACATAATAAGTGGTTGAATCCTCCTGAGACCCACAGGAAGCATATGGCACAGTCAAATGCCAAATTTCCATGATCCAAATACCATGATAATCCCATGATGGAGAAGCAAAGAGAGGGATGGTTGCTGGAACCTGGAGGGAAGGCATTGCTGAAAGAAAGTGAGATGCCTAATGAGCAGCTGCCCTCTTCAGCAGAGGGACATAGCCAGACCATCGGCAGCCCTGCCACTCTGTGAGGAGCTAGAGGAATATATGCCCTCACCTCTTTCTCTTCCCTTCAATAGACCTTTAGCTGATAATGCAAAATGGCTGAACCCCAGTGGAAGCCAAAGGCACAAATATTATTTGGGATTCACCTGGAAAAAATAATATTTAACTTCTCCTTCTCACTTTTGAGGAAATAAAAATTACCTGGCCCTTCAAGTTTGTGACAGAGGAAGAGAAAATCAGTAAAATTCCTTGGGCACATTTAAAAATCTCTGGTCGGTGCCATGATATGTGAAGAAAAAACAAGGAACTCATAGTGAAGATGAAATTAACTGACTGCTCGATCACTAGAGTCAAAGGTATTGGTGCATTTGAGTCAATGGGATGTATCATTTTTAATGACAGTGGTATGTCACTAGTATTGTGAAATATTTCTCCTGCTCAAATCAGTTAATTTGAGAGAAAGTGGCCTACCACCAATACCCACGATACAGGAAAGCCATAGAAAACTGTGCATTCAAAAATAATCCTGAAACTTATTGTAAGGTTAAAACAAATGAGGGTGGGGGCCAGCTTGGAGGTGTAGTGGTTAAGTTCACACGCTCTGCTTTGGCATTCCAGGGTTTGCTGGTTCAGATCCTAGGTGGGACATACACATGGCCCGTCAAACCTTGCTGTGGTGGTGTTCCACATACAAAATACAAGAAGATTGGCACAGACGTTAGCTCAGCGACAATCTTCCCCAAGCGAAAAACAAGAGGAACATTGGCAATGGATGTTAGCTTAGGGCCAATCTTCCTCACCAAAAAAATACAAAATAAGGGTGGAAAAATGTAGGTCCTAGGGTATGGGCATGAGCTAGAGAAAAACAAGGCTGAATGATGTAATCCAGCCATGCTAAACTAACCTTAGTTTCTGAAAATGTCACTTCTTTCTAGTTTTGGGATTTGTGTGCTGGGTGAATTTGTGCAAGGAGAATCACAAAGCAGGAAGACATTTTCAGACTCTATGAGAGAAATAAACTACTGAATCAGGAGCAATAGAGGAAAAATAGTATGGAGCTTAGGATCATTCAAAAGAAACAATATCCAGGACTTAAAAACTAAGGGAGAAGGGGGAGTGACATTATCTGAAATTTTAGGATTTCGTGCTGGAGAATATTGGCACGTTAGACAGAACTTGGTCATCAGGAGAAAAGCCAGCTTAGGGGAAGAAAGATAATGAGTTTAGTTTATAGGCTCTTAAGTTAGGATAGTTGTGGACCATTTTGGTAGAAGTTTCCTTCAGGCCGTTGGAAACATGAACCTGGGGTTTTGAATACTGAAGACACAGATAAATGAAGACTCATTCTCTCATTCTCTTCACAGAGCTGATAGTTAAAATTCTGAAAGTGAGGTAAGTAAGGACGGATTTTAAAGAGAAAATGAAACTTGGGAAAACTCATTCATTGGAGAAACACATGAACACACCTCACTAAGTGGTAGGTACTCAGCTAAGCAATGGAAAAATGATTCTTAGATGTAGGGTAAGGAAGGGGATCCAGCACAGAGGTTAAGGAAAAATCAGAGAGGAACAGAGACAACTGTGGTATCCCTGCATTAGGTGAAGTGTGGTATCTTTGAAGGTATTGGTCCATTTCATCTATGTTATTGAATCTGTGGGTTTAGAGTTGTTCTTAATATCCTTTATTATCCGTTTAATGTCCATTGGGTCTGTACTGATGGTACCTTTTTCATTTCTGATATGTCATTTTTGTCTTCTCTCTTTTGTCCTTTGTTAGCCTGTGTGGAGGCTAATAATTTTATTGATGTTTTTCAAGAAACAGCTTTTGGTTTCATTGAATTTTCCTTATTTTTTTCCTGTTTTCAATTTTTTTCATTTCCACTCAAATTTTTGTTATTTATTTTCTTTTGCTTCCTTTGGGTTTAATTTGCTCTTCTTTATCTAGTTTCCTAAGATGAAAGCTTACATTATTGATTTCAGATCTTTCTTCTTTTCTAATATATATATATATATATATATATATATATATTCAGTGTTATTAATGTCCCTCTAAGCACTGTTTTTGCTGCATCTCACAAATTTTGACATGACATATTTTCATTTTCATTTACTTCAACATAGTTTTTAATTTCTCTTAAGTGCAACGTGCTATCAAGTGCTGCATCAGGGGTCATGACATAGGGGTAACTTACTAACTCTATAGTTCCCACCACAATCATCACAATCACACATCCCGAACCACTGTCCCACCAGCACCACAGCAACCTTGAGAGTGCTCACTGTGTGTCCAGCGCTAAGCTATTGGCACTTCACACTTGTCCCATGCATGTCTCATCCCATCTCTTTAAGGTAGATACAGTTGTCTCTACTCTACGTGCAGAAACTTGCCCAAGGACATAACTAGTGAGGTGGAATTAGGAATTAAATGTATGTTTGACTCAGGAGCATCTGATTCTTTTGTTGTTGCTTGTTTTCCTTCTAAAGTGAGGATAATAATTGGCATCTTTCATACACATGTACACCAAACAAGGGAAAGAGCAACTTAAAGCCCTGTTTTGTTTTGTTTTTTCTTGAGACTAAATCAAGGAAAATGTCAGCTTTGAAGTTTTATCTGGCAATCATTATTTTATGAAGCAGCAATTTGATGAAGCAACAAAAAATATTTGTTGAGCCAAAACTTCCTTCTTCTGAGTGCTATTTTATGGTTATAATAATAATAATATTAATAATAATAAAAACATATTACTGATGACTTTAAGGTTTTTCTTTCAGGAATTTGCAATTTCTTATAATTATACAAATCAGAAAATTCAGGGCAAATTTGTTGTGAAAACATCTCAAGATTATCTGAAATTTGGGAGACACAAATTGACCTGTGTTGTTAGCAATTCTTTCCTAAAATGCTCATAAAGTCATTCTTATTTGATGGCAAAACTTTTACCAGTGCATTCCGTGGTTTAGGGAGTTGAGTGTGAGGGAAATACTAACGAGAAGGGATAAACGTTGAAATGAATCTCTCAGAATTCTATCTTTCTTTTCCACATAAGGGTGAATTTTAGTATTATTGTTCTTTTTTGGAGAGAGATTAACTGATCATTTCCAAACTTTTATTCACTCAAACCTCTTAGACGTTGATATCCTATTGCAACTGTGTTGATATAGGAGGATAATTTATCAACTTTCATTTAGAGTTAATAAAGTTGTTTGTGTGGGAATAGCTCCAGATAAAATTGGAAAGGGAAGTTTCTCTAGGTTAAGTACACTTAGAAATATTGCCTGTTAGAAAACAGCAGAAGTGTGTTCAGTGAAAGCTCGGTTTTTTTTTTTTTCCATTTAAAAAATGAACACTGCAGGCCAAGTGCATTCTCTCAATGCATCCATTTCCTAGAGTGGTTGATTATATTGATTTTTTCCCTACAAATTTCAATCAAAATAATATGTATTTTTAAAGTATGCTTCATAGTTCTGGCACTGTTCTTCAATCCAAAATCTTCCTTTTATCTCCTTGACATGTATCAGCTACAGCTATATTAAAACTCTACATTTTAATCTTTCTGAATTCAATTCACCCGATGAATTTCTTCTTCCTCCATGCCTGGAGTTCTGACTTCAAAAGAAGATTTTCACACACAAGAGAGATAAATGCCAGGAGAATTGAAGTAAGGATTGGGTCAAATAACATAGGAACACCTTCCTTCCTGCATTTTAAGATGTGAAATGTGAACCCAAACTAAATGGTAAAAGAAGACCAGCTCTTACTCTATTCTCTATAGGTTCTCGGGAAAGAAATTGTTTTTCTTAAAAAGAAGAGTTCAGAAACTGCCTGACTTTGCTGTGATGCCCAATTCTTTCCAATATCCATCCTGTAAATGGAAAAATGTGAAGATTAAATATGTAGACTGTTAACACACTGGTGATTACGCTGCCAGAATGCTGTATGAAGAAGCAAATCTGGGAATGTCAGTGTTTAGGAAGAGTAGATATTTTTAGCATCTGGGACTACTGGCCGTGAGAGGGAAGTGTAAAGGAAAAACCTATTAGTGCAAATGAATGAGAGCTTTTCTGGGTCATTCTCTGTTTTCCTGTCAAAGTGTGTGGCCTTTCCATGAACGCTTCTACTCTTTAGAGCTTCCCTTTCAGATATGGGGTACACAGACAGTGCACACACACAGACACGTGCCTGGAAGAAAATGAACATACACACACGTGGGAAAAAATCTCAAAAAAAAAAAAAGGCTGGTGATATTTTTTCCTGCTAACATCCCATAGTGTTGAAATCTCAGGTCACATCTTTAGATGGAGACTTCAGGCATTTCTGCAGTAGAGATGTTCTGCTTTAAGGAAAAGGAATGTCACCCTCTCATACGGGTTTAACACAGCGAAAATTATTTTTTCAGATTCCTGTGATTGTAGAAGATTTCTGAGCAGCTGCTACCTAACCATAGGAGGGCAAAATAAAAAAAGGGTGGAGTACAGCTGAAACGGGATAGAAGGAAGTGAGCCAAGAGGAATTAAACCGGGAACTTGGTGAGCTGTCATTCCATCCGTGCTCACGCAATGTGATCTTCTCAGAAGTAGACTTTCAGATGTCTAGGATGGTTCTAGAATTTTTGTCTTGCACTTCTTGATCCTAACAATGAGAAGATCTTACGGTAAAAATATAGTGCAGCCATCTTGAGGTTTTTAGCAAAAGAAAGTTTACCTAGTTTTCCAGATCAGAGAGCTGTGTCCTTCCTGATGCTCCCTGCTCCCTCTGTACCTGGGGCTGAGAGCTCATGCTGGCAGCTTTGGATCAAGGGGCCATTGTCACCGCAGCAGAATGTGACACACCACATAAATTCAAGTTTTTTAAGTTTAACTCCACTAAAATTATAGTACGATATTGGGTCATTATAAAGACTTTTTTATAAAAATAAAGTGTGAATAAAGCTCCCATATGCAATTAAATTACCTTTTTTTGTCAAGTCCAAAACTCATGTCAAACATACAACCTTCTAATCCACCTCTATCGTCCATAAAATTAAAATAAAGTTATCCAATCTGTCTCATGCCTGTTTCCAGGTAATGGGTAAACAGGCATATTCTAATATCTGACAGGTCCAGACTCAATTCTTGCTCTCAAAAATAAGGAACATTTGTAACCTCTCTGAGTTTATTCATTTATAAAAAGGATAAACCACAAACCTCATCGTTTTTATCTTTTTTCCCCTCCTAAAGATTACAAGTGCTTAATAAATGGCCTAGATGATATTAAATGCTCAATAAATAAGAGCTGGTATTGTTGTTGTTTTTGTTATTGTTGGGAAAACATGGCTTAATCCTGAAAAGGTGTCAATGCCCTTAATCTAATTGAAGTGAGTATAGGCTCCAGCCAGTATTCCGTGGAAGCAGGCTGCAAATTTGGATAAAGATCATGTTTTAAAGTAAGATATTGATTGAGGAGATGAGAGAGTCTGAGAGGTCATCCTTCCTCCACCCAATAACCTCCTCAGGTCCACTGCTCTTGGTGGGTGTTTCTTTTTCTGTTTTGTTTCCTTCATATTTCATCTCTTAAAGATTCAGCTAAAGGGAACCTTTGAAGATTGAACTCTCCCAGCTGCTCTCTTCACTCTAGATATTTGCAGAGAAATAGTACTTGCCACCAACAGCTCAAGCGTGATGGCCTTATGGGTGCCCAGAAGGATGTGAAGGATGCCATAAGGCTCCACACTCCTCTGGTGGCTCTAACACCATCAACATAGCATTCATGGATCAGGAAACAGGGCTATTGCCTTTAGAAAGTCCTCTCAAAATCATTACTTCTCTCGCCAACACATTCTATTGGTAAGTAGAGGGGATTTGAAGTTAAAAGCCTTCTTTAGTCCTCAGTTTTCTTGTCTATAAAGATAAAGATCTCACAGTCAAGTAGAGAGGAAAAGGCAAGACAAAGTGTCGGGGGTTCTTTATGAAGGATGACACATCAAGATTATTAGGGGACCCTCACCTTTGGGTCTCCACTTTGAAACCATGGCAAGGATGGTCCTGATCCAGACGAGATGCAGAGGCATTTGATTTGGATGGAGGAGACAGAAAAGTCTGAGGTCCCAGTCCCTGCCTAGGGGCCAAATGTGGGTCAACCGGACACAGTCTTAGGATTCTTGAGAATATAATTTATTTATTTATTACTCACGATTTAAGCTGAAATTTCTCAAAGTGTGGTCCACGTGCCACACAGAAATTTTTGTTAAAATGCATGTTTCTAGGCTCCATCCTAATTCCCCCAAATGCATATCTACAGGAAAAGAGTTTCAGGAATGGACATTTTAATGCATCCCCATATGATGTCCAGTAATGTAAACTTTGAGAGCAGCTGACCTTGGCCCCAGAAATCTTACCTTCACCAATCAGCTGACGTGAGCCCTTTCTGTTCAGACTTTGCTTCTCACTCTCCCAGCTATGGATTCTTTTTTCTTAATGTCGGTGATAATTTCTTCTAAACCATATTACCGTGAACTTGGTTTTTGCTGTAACCAACTCACATTTGGATTATGGTCATGACTTTGTAACCAGCTCCTTAGCTCCAATCTTTCTCCCTTCTCACTCATTTCACATAATTCTGCTAATTTTAGTCAAATCACTCTCTTCATGTAAAACTTTCAACGATGACTTTTTATTACTAACTTATAAATCTAAACATCTTAGCCTGGCATCTGTGGCCCTCTTCAATCTGACCCAAGATTAGACTTCTTTACATCTTTATTTGATCCTTTATTTTGCGCTAAACCATGCTGATATTTTTCTCTCTGTTTCTCCTTCCCTAATGCGACATTCACATTCTATCCATTGTTTATATTGCTTCTCACCCAAATTAGAATTCCACGCTTGTCTTCTCAATGTGACAGAATCCTTAAATATCCAACTAATAACACCGTAGACATCTCTGACCACTCCAGCCAAAAAAAAGTCCTGCCCCTGTCCTAACTGTACCAGTACATGCTCTGTGTTGAATTTCTGGGTTGTTATGGATCATAGAAGTCTCTCCTTGGCTAGGCCATAAGCCCCCTGACAGCAGAAGTGAGTGCTATGTTTACGTTTTCAACAAAGGCTAGCTGATACCCTGGCTCATGATGGTGCCTCCCTCACTGCCCTGAGCTCTTCTCCAGGGTGGTCACACCCTTTCCCAATGTTATGCAACTATTTAGTAATAAGTAAGTTTCCTGACCTTCACTCCAATGCGCTTTCCTTTTACTTATTAGGTGCCTTGAAATAGAATGAAGGATTCTCAGTTACATTGTGAATACAGTAGGTGAGCCTAGAAGGCAGTTTTTGGCAATTCTAAGAAAAATTCTTTCAACTGTTCCTATGGCCAGCTATTTGCTCAGTGTCCCCACACGCAAAAAATGCTATACACTCATTCTGACTTCATCCATTCATGTGGCATGCAGTGAGCATCATTATGGGCGAGGCCCATGCGAGATTCTATGGGGGAAGCAGGATGAATGGGACAGAATTTGTTCTCAAGGAAGTTAGGGTTTTGTTGAGGCAAGAAAGGATGAATGCAAATAATTTTAAGCAAGGCTCGCCATATCAGGCCCAGCTTACTCACCCATAGTATTCTCCTCACCAAGTCAGGAAGAGCTGATAACCTGATCAGGCAGAATCTTATTAGATGCAGATGGCGCCAAGTCCAAGGATAGTAGAGTCAGGGAGACTCAGATCTTCTGTCCTTGGACTTCCTACTCTGGCTCATCTGATGGACAACCCCCCGGAGGCCCGGATGGCTAGACATCTCTTCCTCTCCTCTTCTCTCCATCTACGTCATCCTAAATAATGGAGTGGATGATCTTTGCACCTCCCGTATGCCTCTGCCCACCTTCTCCATATTGCGGCCCAGAAACTGTGAGATTTAGGTTCTGGGGAGTGGAGCAGAAGGCCATGCTAGTTCTTGCAAGTGAGCCCCTCTCCTCTATCAAACATTTTCAATAGATCCATTCTGGAGTAATGGACAGTTGAATAATTACTAATACAATGGTGCATCTCTCCCATCATGCTGATGCTTGCTTATAGCTTCCCTGTCAATCTCGGAATAGGTTATTGGGAGAATTTAAGAATTCCTCAGTTCTCAAAGGCTGGCTCAGTTCACCCACACTGTAATCTAACCCCATGAGCAAATACAGCTTCATAGGGAAATTACGATGTGAAAGAATCAATCCCTTCTATTTTATACGTACTTTACAGTTTACAAAGCACTTCCACAGGCAAAAGAATAAGAGGAAATTTATGAGTATTTGATGAAGAGATGATTATTTTCAAGCCATGTAAATATCATACATATTAGTTCCCTTTTGCATAGGTTTTAGGGCATTTGCTAAATTATAAAAAATGTCAGAAAACAGCTAATGTTTTGGAAAGGTCTGCAATTGGACGCCAAATGAGTTTTTTTGTTCTTAATAACAGATTTGTACATGCTCATAAAATTAAATCACAAGATTATTTTTGTGCCACAAGCATGCCAATGCCTCAGACAATTACATGTGACAGTCAAGGGTCATAGCTAAGGGTTTGAACCATTTCCCGCTTTGTTTATTTCCAATTCAGATTATTTGTAAACTTGCAATATGATATGACTTTAGGGGCCAAGTGCAGCAGAAGTGTCATCTTCCTTGTGGCATGAGCCTCATGTCCCTGGGGAGGGAGCTCCTGTTAACTGATGAAGACGTCAAACTGTGTTCCATGAATGTCAACAGCTGCATATTTATCACTCGCCATAGGCCCTCTCAGACTGAAAGATTTCACTGTTTATTCACAGCAAAGACACTTAATTAATGACTAGGCCTAATCGAGCTGTCTTATTATTTACAGGGATACCAGTGTGGCTAAGCTCAACTGATCAGCAAACAAACCAGCCTTGAGGAAGCTTTAATTAATAATTCTGAGCCAGGCATTGTGAGAGGCCCCATCCCCGAGCTCTCGGGTGATTTACAGCATCTCCTTTGCCATGTTCTCATGTCCCCTGCACGCAAATGAGTGACCACCCTGGCAGATTCTCCTGTTTCAATTGCACTGGGTCTTGTTTATTACAGAAACACTCTTATCTTTGCATAGGACTTAATGGAGATGGATGCCTGAATGGGAAAACTCCTAGTGTCTTTCTTTTACATGTTGCCATTCAAAAGCATTTCCATAAATTTATTGAGCACCGACCATGCTAAAATACGGAGGGGATTCATGAACTTTAGTAAATCCAAAGTGATCAAACCTTAATATTTGCCTGTTTAGGGTTCACAATCTAGTTGGGAATCAGGTATAATAATACACGGTCAATTATGTTCAGTGTTAACCTGGAAGTAGAAAGCCCATGGGGAGAATAAGAGGAAAAGATAAATTGCTGCTAGCAGGGTCTAGGAGGCCTCTTAGAGCGGAGAGGAGGGGGCTAATTAGCCAACTAAAGGATGATAAGGAAGACAATAGGGAATTGTTCTAGAGAAAGACAATTCTGAGAACTCCGAGGATATAATGGAAGGGTATGAGGCTGGATGCAAGAGAATCAGTTAAGAGACCTTAGGAATTGATTGGTCAGAGAAGCCATAAAATAGGATCTGAACACTGGAAATCAAACAGGTGAATTATATTTAAAAGATTTCCTGGAAGCAGAATCAAGATATTCGACTAGAGATTGGACGTAGGTGATGCAGGACAGAACAACACCTTGACGGATCGGGAAGATGTGTCTGCACTGTTACCCAAAATCATTTCCATTTTTCTTCTCCAATAATCTTTTGAAAATACTGCATTATTGTCTCTTGCATCTAGTGGGGCTGAGGGCAGTTTGGTGTCACAGAGGTTTCCGTTGTTTTGTAAGTGTATATATGTACGTATATGTGTACTTATGTATCTGTCATGAGTCTGGCATCTCTATCTATCTATCTATCTATCTATCTATCTATCTATCTATCTATCTATATCTGTCTATATCTATCTGTCTGTCTGGCTATCATCTCATTTTCCTTTTGATAGCTTCAGATTCTTTAAATCCTTGTTGCTCTTAAATTTCACTGAGATATCTAAATGCGATCCTTATCTATCCTGTTTGGAACTTGAGAAGTCTGGAAATCTGAAATTTCATCTTTAATTCCGGGAAAAGCTTTTGTCACCATTCCTTCTATTTTTCTCTCCTTCTGAGGCTCTTATTATCTTGATGCAGCAACTCTATTTCTATTCCCGTGTGTCTTAGCTTCTCTCCATGGTGTCTACTCTATTCTAGCTTACTGCATTCTAAGACAGTTTCTTCGTCTGAATCTCCAGCCTCTAGTTCATTCTTGGTTCTATCCAGTTGTTACTTCCCAAATCAATGTGTTCTCTATCTGAATTATTATATTTTTCCATACCAATTATTCTCCCCCATGGGCTCTTATTTCTGCTTTACAATATGACTAACCACCCCCCCCATACGCCTTTGAGAATATTTATAATCTTATTTTCAATTTTTGATGTATTTCTTCCATGAATTCCACTTCAGGTGGTGTCTGGTGTTTGCTTTGCTGTCTTTTCTTTATAGTGGTTGCAAGAATTCAAACTGGCCTGCAGCCTCTGGTCCTCTGGATGGAATTCCACCAAGGAATTCCAAACTCAGCAATGCAAATAGGCTTTACTTCAGATCTGGAGCATTGTTTACCTCAAACTCTGCCCTTCATCTCTTTCAGGTCCTGGTGGCCCTCCCCAGAAGAGACAACTTTCTTTATGCAGTAATTTTGGGGACTGGGGTCAGAAGCTGCTGACACTAAGTGTTCAATTTATACAGGAAAGGAGGGCTATATGAGGGGATGGAGTTTCTTTGGGAACAGCCCTAGTGATTTACCGACAATCCATCTCTCTGATATTTCTTGACTCTGAACTTAGAGTTTCTTTGGGGTTTCCATTGGAGGCTCCATAGAAAGACTTTTGTCTCCTTTATTATTTCTTTCTCTATTTGGGCCTGTCCACTTTGTAATGACTAGATATTACCCCAAATTTCTGGTCCATTATTGACATTCTTACCTATTCAAAATATTTTAATGTTTCTGTTGGTTTTTTTAAATCTGTGTGTGTTCTATCGGGAAGACATACAAAGTGGAGAAAGACGTAAGCACGATTTTGAATTAAAATCCCGGAATTCCCATTTTAAAGGAGTTTCACAAATGTTCGGATGGACCTCTGGTTTTGAGACTGGTTAACTTATCTGACTGCATTAAACGATAAATACAATCTCTTTCAAAATATAAATATTTGAAAAACTAGATAAAGCAGTTTGGGTTTTGTTTAACGTTTGTTGAGCTGATGTCTACCTTGTGGAATATGTGCAAATATAGTTCTGCTGGCTAAGGCTTGAAATTGATGATTGTCAATATGAGTTTCTAATGATGTTACTACCTAACTTCCCACAGATCTGCTGATCCTTTTTACATTTGCTATTATTTGCCAAATGCAGCTCAATTTGAGTAGCTGTGATTCAGATTTGTTATGACTTTAGCACTTAATTTCATCGTCTATTATCAAAAAGTAATGACTAAATGGTTAATATGTTGTCAAAATCCATAGACATAGCTATGCAGAGTTGGTTTATGCTTTCTAGGAGCTTATGATTTTAAGAAAATTCTGACAATGACACAGATGCTACAGAGAAGAAGTCACATTTCTTATTTTGTAAGCGATGTCATCCAGGTTCTGGGATATTCATTCATTAGTATACAAGGGGTATGCATTTGCAACAGTTAACTCACAAGCAGCCAGGGTATACTTCGAAATATGCAGCATTTGCTAATTGTTTTAATCAGTTTAGAAACTATGGTTCCACTATATAGTTACTATGTCTCATTTTTAAAAATTTCCTAGAATTATTGCACCCACCTGTTTCTGAAATTTAAGATAATTGGCATTAAGGTGGGCAGAAGGGCTTCTGTTTCAGACTGGCTTACATTTGATTGCGAGTTATTAAAAACCCCTCCTGTCGACTTCAGCTTTGGAAATGATATGCTTTCATTCTTTGTAGATTACAGAAAATTTTAAAACTTACTTCCTCGCTAGTCTTTGCTAAATTCCCTAGAGAGATACGTTTCTCCCCTGCTAAGACGCAGTTCACAAACTTTTCCTTTTGAAATCTGAAACTCCAGAATAGTTTAAAAAGTACAGCACAAATGCACCTGATTCATTTGCATCTCAACCACATTCCTCTCTTGAAGGCTGAGCCACTTGACATCTCCCATGTCTTCCCTACGCTCTCGGCCCCAGCAGTCTGCTTCCTAAATGTTCTGTGCTCTTTTTCCCTGGGCCTTTATGCGTCAGTTCCCTCTGATGGAAATAATCTCTCTATTCTCCTTTAATGTCCCAGTACTTTTCCTACAGGTCTCTGCTTAGCTGTCACTTCTCCTAGGACTTCTTGCATGGCACCTCCTTCCCAGCAGGTGAGGCTATAGTGCATGCCACACGTGACTGCTATCGTCAGGTTATCCATCTTTCCCGGTAAACTCTCTGGTCTGTAAGGAAACCCACTGTGTCTGTGTTTCTCGCCACTATGACCCAATCCAGTGCCTGGCACATAGTAGGAACTTCAAAAATAAATTTGTTGGATCTGAAACTGCATTTGTTGAATCCAAAACTCCAGGAAAATAGCATGTGACATTTTCAATATTTAAATTTATTCTGAAAAACTAAGGCCATTTCCTTATTCCTTTCATCTTTTCACTTCCCTCTCCTTCCAAGACATATAGGCTTGTTATTCAGTTTAAATTAAAATTGACTAGCAGTCAAATTAACTCATAAAATTAAAAGCTAATAGTTCTGAAACTATTTGCCCAATGGGTTAACCCCAGAAGCTTTGTAGAGACCGATTCTAGGATTTTTTTTTTTTAATCATAGGAAGCCATTTTCTTTCCAAAGTCAACCAAACCCACTCTGGATCTCCTCTGCATATGTGATGCTGGCCACCAAGCTAAGGAAGTTTGTTTTATAAAAGCATGAATATACGCTTCAAAGTCAAGCTGGCACATACCCTTCTGCTTACATCCCGTTCTGCAAACTCACTCTCACGGCCTCCCCTCACTTCAAAGGAATGGTTAAGTTTAATTGTTCAAGAGGTCCAAGAAAGCAAGGAAAGCTAGAAATACTGGTGAGCACCAGTGAAATCTACACTAACAAGTTTCTGGTTGTGCAGGCAATGAGAGCTGTCACAACCCATGTCAGGTATACAGCTATGGAACAATGCCATCAATTGTGAGACATACCCTAGTGACAAAGATCTCCAAATTGTGAAAAGGAAATGTGTATCTTAGAGTAACAAAATACAGTATCTGAAAACTGTTTGCATTCCTTAACTGGAAAGTGTTCCAACTGAAGAAAGTCAACAGCCAGGTTTTTTTAACCAATTAAAACATTTGTATTATTTGGCAGAAAATAGTTTTCAAAGTGTTTGACAACATTTTGAGATTTTCAGTGATTTTTTCTTTTAAATCACAGATACCTTAGTGCCTATTTTTCAGTATTCATTGATAGTTTAAACCCTTCACATTTGTTTGATTTGTTGTGCAACCTAAGTTTCAACTTCATTACTAACACTCGAGCTGAATTTCCAAATGTGCTAATAATGTAATAAAATGCATATATGCTATTTAGCTTATGAAAATTCATATTTTAAGGATCCACATATATTCTAAGTTCTAAAATTGTTGTATTTGCTGGTTATTGCCGAATTTTTTGTTGCACTAAAATGAATGTGGACCAAAACCATCATCCCGTAGTGTCTGGCCCCCTTGGAGTATATAGTACAAATTTGTGCATTTTTGTTTGAAGACTGAAATAACAAAGAGGAAAAAAAGGACTAGTGTGGGGTTACAAGCTTTCTAACAATTATATGGGTACATGAACTTCAAATATATTCACAGGAAAATATTTGGAAAACTGTGTTGCTGATGCAAATAAAAACTGAGTTGATTGGCGAATACAAGTTGATGTATTAGTGGCTTTCAGTGTGTGAAATTTATAACAAATACATTTGCGTATGTTATTTTTATTGTTTCCATTTTTGTAAATAGTCAGACTTTGTTTAGGCAAAACATTTGTAAAACTCCTTAAGCACTTGTATGAAACTGTTGGTTTAAAAATAGTTGACCTTGTTCCCACCTGCAAGTTTACAAATAAGGAAACTGAGTCCCATGAAAGCTCAGAAACGCATCTGAGGAGTGAAGATTTAGAGTCCTGTGGGTTTTGTTTCTGGACCAGCAATTCTCATTCATCCATGCATGCATGCATGCCTATATGTATGCTTGCAGATTTGTGTGTGTGCCTGCATGCCTCTTGGTGTGTCTGTATGCACATATGTATGCATGCAAGCAGGCACGTATTTGTGTGTTTATGCACACATGTACACGTGTGTGAAAGTGTGTATGTGTGTACATGCATATGCATTCATTTGCATGTACGTCTCTGGGTAATGCATACATGCCTCTGTGTGTGTGTGAACACACATACGTGTTTTACTGCTTCTTTTATAGAAAATCATGTACATACACAAGCACCTGTGCCATCTTACACATTTTTGGTTTGTTATAAACAATGATCTGACTTCTTAATGACCAAAATATTCAGACTTTAAGCATATACTTTAGGTGCATTTTATGAGAAATCCCTGTGGTATAATGGTTTGAAGACCTCTGCATGTTTGCACTAAAGACGTGGATATTATAGGCTATAGAAGGATTTTCTATTTTCACATATTTGATCATGTATTACATTTATAAAGATGCCCACTGAACAGAATTTGGCTAAAAGAGAATATTTATCTCAATTATTTTTATCAGTGATAAAATTATTTTTAAATACATAGTGCATGCTCATTTAAAAAAACACAGAAATGTACAAAAAGAAACCTCACCTGACTATTTACCACCCCAACAGAGCTACCATTACTATTTTGGCAGACAGGTTTTCATGCGTCTCTTTCAGCATGTGCGTCTGCATATACAAGCAATAATGCATCACGGATGTTCCATTGTCTTTTACACTTTGTTCTTTCTGTGTTATTTCTGTCTGTTCCTTCCTCTCTTCACTCAGCTCCCTGCCTGGTGCAGCCCCTCCACCATACCCATGGGAACCACCTGTCTTTGGTTACCTTGCTCCATGCTCACAGCCTCACATGCAAACATATGAATGCACATCTAGGGGGAGGATCAGGGCCTCCCTAAAATATTATATCCCCTTCTCACCATCCCATTTTCTCATTAAACAATAATGATAATATTAATTTTAAAAAATCCTCAATTTAACTGATAGTTATATTTGTTTTAATAAATGCGTAAGATTTATGATGCTGGCTTACTATTGAGCGTTTGTTTTGTATCCATTTGTTTACTTTTACCAGTTATATAGGCCTTGATAGGGGAACAATGGCATATTCCTTTGGTTTTGAATCCTACTGCATCCTGTACACCCACTCTTAATATGCAGGAATAGTTATTTTATCAGAGTCTAAATACCAGTGAATTACAAGATCACATTACTGAGGAGAAAAGGTAGTGAGCCTTCAGAGCAGACCCAGCAAACCTAGCTAATTGCAGACGCAGCTGACTTGGAAAATGATATTAATGTCTAGGATATTTCACAGGAGACAATTCACCAGCATTTTACGCATATTTCATATTTATTTTAACTGTTTCGGTTGTCTCATGGTGTAGTGAGATGAATAAATTTTTTAACGAGAAGTTATATTTCTGGGTGAAGCATTAAAAGATGAACAAAGTATATTTGTGACAGGTCATAAATGCTAAAATAGTGCAAGAGAGCTCTCTCAATTTAGCCACCAGTGAGTTTAACCCCTTATTATAAATCCAGCAATAACTCTGAATCTCAGCGGTGACCTGGATCAATGGCAGTAAAATACTAACTTTTCTTTTTAGTGCCTTTGCAAATTCAAGGCCGGAGGCTAATGGTTTTGCGAATGCGTAACTCCCTTCTTATATTTTAACTATAGCAAAGCAGATGGTTCCTGGAATCTTTGCTTTCTACCAATTAACCTCTTTTCTCTCTTCAATTCATTCTTCCTCTTCAGCTTTCAATGTGAGAGAGGGAAAGAGAGTAGAGCTGTTTTTCATGAAGATCTCAAAGTAGACCTCTGATTACTTTTGCAAGATTGTTGTTGAGGTGCCTTCATTTCCAGGTGCCACAAAGGCCCGATGTTTGGCACAAGAATAGCAATTGTGACTCATTATAATGTTCATAAGGAAATGCTCAAGCCTTGGAAATCTTCTGGCAGGAATAAAAAGGAATTATTTTTCTCCCTTTTGTTACTGAATCTGTGACAGCAACAGAAGCTGTATTTATAGACGCAGGTGATTTCCTTCTGTTGTTGTCGGCTGCTCTAAGAACGTCTGAGCGCTTCCCAAAATACACAACTTTCGCAAATACCTGAAATTAACATTCATGAAAAAGACAAATTGCAGATTGAGTGTCGAGTCTACCAAACTATAAAATACTGGAAAACGAATTGTACTTAGGAAGGAAGAAAGGTTTTTTACCTTGGCAGTGTTTTCTCAAGAATTTTAGAAATTGGAAGTAATTTTCTTAAGAAAAGGATTGCCTAAATTAAAATGAATATGAAGTGAAATAACATATAACAGTACAAAAGCAAGAGTGACCTTTACCTCCTCCTGTTCATTCTGTAACTGGCTAGGTCATCTTCCTTCCTCTATCCCTCCATGTTGGAATACTTTTTAAGGGTAGACTTAGGCTCTGAAGCCCACTTCCATGGGAGTTTTCAAATTCCCTCTTGTAAATTCTCTAAAGAAACGGAAAACCAGGGATCTAGCCATCGCATCCGTGTATACAGAATGGACATAAAAAGCAAAACAGGGGCAGCGATTTACAGAGTCGCTTTTACATAGAGAATTAGAGTGTCTCTTCCAATCTGAGAATTATTAGTTGATGAGCTTTAAGAGCCAGGAAACCTTCGGGTCTAAGTCAAGAGGACAAATAGAAAGGACATCAGGTGATGATAAGGATGGTATTAAGTTCCATTTATTTTTATGTGCTTCCTACTGCAACATGGCTTGAGTGACATGGAGCTGGAGCCCCAGGTCCAAATATTTGAGGCACTTACAATCATCCTCTGTACATTTCTTTATGTCTACACACAGTTGAATTCCTTTCCATATGCAATAGTGTCTGAAAATGGCGAGTTTACCGAAAATTATTTTCTGATCAATAATAAATGAGAATACTGACACGTAAACATTTGCTATCCTCCACTTTCATTCAGTCTGAGAAAAAAATGTTTTTGTTTGCATGACTCGTTGGTCTTTGGGGAATTTTAAAAGGAAGCACTGAAAGATGTCGATGACACCTGTTCTCTCCCCACTTTCAAATCTGAAAATGACTTCTAAAAATCTAAAAAGTATGCACATATATCCAGCAGTGTGTGCATTGATTTCTTCATAGTATCTTTATTCCAGAGGTATCAGAGGTTTCTGTCCACACTTTCTCTTTATTACACCAAAGAACCCTTTTTGCCTTAAGAGTTCCTAAGGATGCACCCCGTGATGCATTACTTATTCAATAAGAAGCCAGGAGAGAGGAGAAGTCAATATGGAGCTCAGCATGAACACAGATGGCCTTGTTCAAGGCTGAGTGTGCAACTCAATCAGCTAGTCAGATCACACCACTGTCCTGGAAAAGCCCTGGGGACTCTAACATGTTAATTAAAGAGTGCGTGAGCAAGGCTATTAAGATGTGTGCCCTGCATTCCACTTTAAGTTAGCCTTAACTGGGCAGGGAATATTTTTCTGTGTAATTACTAGTTTTTATTATGTATTTGTACTGCATCAATCATTCTGAAAGTATAATGGATAAAGCAAATGGATTTCATAGCCGAAGAGCATAAGTCATGTAAGCATATCCGCTTGGCTTAAACAAAATGGTAAAAATAACACTGGAGTTTGAGGGCAGGGGAAGATGAATGATGAAATTTTAATCCACTCCAATCCATCGTGTAATGCACTACAAAAAGCAATTCATCTACTTACCCGTTTCCACATGGTTTATCTGCTAAAACCTTGGTATTTAAAGAAGAGTATTAGACGAGATCAAAAGAGAGAGGGTATAGATTACATTTTCCCTTCTTAGTATTGAGAAGCTCAATGGAAAGCTTTTACAGATGTGGGCAGCGAAACCAAGGAAGATCATGAGGTTTGATGGGATGAAGCATGAACTCATAGCCAGGGAACCTCTGGTTTCCTCTAGCTTCCCAATTACTTGGTCATGAGGTCTTGGCCTTGCTTCCTTCATCTATGTATTGGAATGATAACACTAGCTCTATCCAGCCTCAGGTTCTCATGTGCATAAGATAGATAGATAGATAGATAGTATAGATATATATACATATTCACAGGTATGGGACAACAAAATATCTACATCACAACGTTTTCTAAACTGTAGAGCACACTGTAAATGTTAGGGGAATTTAGGTCCTGCCAAGAAAATGCCTTAGAAGAGATATGTTTACAGTTTTGTGGGGATTTCTTTGCTTTTGAAATCTCAGATTTCATCTCGATGCACCCACTCAGGAAATTAGACAAGAGGAAAGCCTTGTCTCTCTGTGTTCTTGGCTATCCTCAGTGCACCCAGAGACCCCTAATTTCAAAACCCAACAGAAGACTCAGAAGTGCAAGGAGAAATGTTCATATTGTTTCATGGATTTCAATTTATTATATTGTTACATTGCCTAGCACAGACCTGAGCTCATAAGCACCTAAATGTAACAGCTTCTAAACATAACTGCTTCTGGCTTTGAGATATATATTTGTGTGTGTGTGTGTGTGTGTGTGTGTGTGTGTGTGTATGGCCAGCATTAAAAGCCATTTAATCGAGTTTTAAGTTTTGCATTAATCCAAGACTTTAAACATCTTTTTTATAGCTCGTATAACTTATAGTTGTCTCTTTACGAGGTGAGTATTACCTCTTCCACATTTGAGAAACTGAGACTTGGGTTGATAGAGTTGGCCCGCTGTCTGAATTCCAGAGCAGGATAAGAGCAGTGTCTACCAGTTTTTGTGATGGGGGGACAATAGCAGGCTACTCCTCTGAATGTCACCCTCACCTGGCTGATTCTACTCATAACATGCTTTAGCCTAATTACTGTGGTCTCTGAGAAATAGGCTCACTTACACTAACCTCCCAGAGCATACCACATTAATGCTGCTATTAAGGTCTGTCTATTTCAATCTCAACATTTAGAGACAGAAATAGGGCATTAATTTGCACATTTTATTGAGTTTGTCATACATGGGGGGTTTGGAAGGAACTTGGGAAAAAAGATTTGGAAGGCTGATTGGGTCCTTAGGAAAGTATTTGTTTAGCAATTTGCTAAAAGCCAGGCAAATATATCTCTTTGATGCCCTGTGCTATTATGCACTTATTTTACATTTTTAAAGCACAGGTATACATCAAAATAATGACTAGAAAGGATTATATAAACCATAAGCTACCCTATTACCTGTCATATTGGTAACCCTGCCTTGAAGTGCAGAGAGTGAAAAATCATGAGCTGATCTCCTGGTCTTTGTTCTGCATATTTCTGCACAGGCAGCAAGTGATAGGCTCCTGTGTTGTTGGAAATAATAAGGACGATCTAAGTAAATGTACATAATTAAGGGTAAATCCTGTATGAAGAAAAATTCCAATTATTTTCAAAAGCACATGTTTCAAATCTTCTACCCAAGTCCTGAAGACAAATCCAATTATCTGAATATAATTGTTAGACATTATTTGATAAACATGAGAGTAGTGTCTGTATACTGCGTGATTAAAAAATATATATAAGTAACCTTTGTTTTCACCTGTTAAAATTTAGATTTTCAGCCAATGAATTTTTCTCTGATTCTTTTTAAACGATTTTACAGAAGATGTCACATAATTATTTAAAGGACCCCTGGAGATATATCATTAGTATGGTCATGCATATATTCAAATTGCATATTATGGAGTCCAATCTGCTTACACTGAGTTAATTTAAATGAATGTGACAAGAACTTCTGGGAAGAATGTCAGCTAAATTACATGTTGACAAACTTCTCTGGCTCTTCTCTTCAAGCCACGAAAATAACGTCCTCAGAAATGAATACAAAGAACTAAGAATAGAGCAAAATTCCTCGCTTGGAAGTTGAAACTTCAGAGCATAAAATTTAGATGAAGTGGAGAGTGTTCTGGACACACAAGTGGTGAATGCACCATGGTTTTAAAGAACCTGATGGATCCCTGGCTAGGAGGGAGAGATGCAGAGGCCATGGAATGGGGACATCTCACACCGTTGACTTTCCTGAACACATTGCCAGCAGAGACAGTGGAAGAAGAAAAAAATACAGCCAAATAGCACTTAGGACAAAGAAGGAAATAGCAATGCAGTCCCAAAGTGCGGTCAGAGTGCTCTTTCCTACAGAGAGGATTAAGATCTGCAGTAAAGTTCTTTGCAGCTTCAAATGTGGCTGGAGAAAAAATGCGCAGTGACTCACAAAAGGAAACGCCCACGAGTTATGGGGCATCACTTTAATTTGTTTTATCATCACCAATTTCCCATCTCAGAGCAGAGTGACCCATTCAAATGCGGAGGGTCTACTTTCCACGGAAGAGACCATCCCTCACCTGGGAGCTGACCCATGGAGCAGAGTTCCTGATAATTCTGAGAAAAACCACAAAACAGAGCCTCTCACGCCCCAGCTGTCTCTTGGCTCCGGATGCTGTTTCAGTCCCTCGGGCGACTGCACAGCTGGATGGAAAACGCATAGCATCAGGGTCTAGTCCTCCAAATCCAGAGCTCAGAGGAAGGCCCAAACGGTGCTTAGTGAAAAGGGTCGTGAAGCTTTGCTCACATTATGTTTGCACAAATAGCAGGACCGGCTGGAACACTACCATCAAAAATGTGTAAACAAAACAGAAAACTAAATCAGTATGAGACATGTTAAAAAACTCTACATTAAAAGGAAACAAACGAATAAGATCCACAAATGCGAGCCAAAGATACCCCTTTCCCAGGAAACAGGAAAAACATTCGTTTACCACAGATTTTTAAAGGAATTAGATGACAACGGAAAAATATTTTTTAATAGGCTGGCGTAATTGAGTTAAGAAATTATGCAGAAAAATAACAATATTATGGAATTTAAAACTGAATGGGAAACAGAAAAGAGTGAAACCAACAGGAACCTAGATTGGTAGAGGGGGGGTTCTCCTGACAAAGATCACACAAGAGGCAAAGGTATGATGATCTTTAGAAGAATTATAGACAACAGAGATTTAAATACTGATATGTCCAGTGATTAAGAATGAATCATCAAATACAGTGGTCAACTAAAAGCTATAGAAATATACATTAGGAAAAAAAACCCTCTTTTGAAATAAAGAGACATGAACAGTTTTATGTCAAAGGAACTTATCCATGATCCCGAATAATATGAGAAAGTTCTTCAATGCCAAGATGTGCCCTGGTGAAGCTTTTGGACTTGAAGATTATGAAAGGACCCCACAAGCCACCGGACAAAAGAAGCAGGTTACTTACAAAAGTGAAAAAGAAAAATAAAAGGCCTAACCATAAACTTCCCAACAAATTTAAATTTTAGAAAAGAATGAGAAATATCTGCAAATTTAAGAGGAAAATAGACGTGACTTTCTTTCCCCCATCAATAATCTGAGTCACAGTGACTTGGATATTTTGAAAGTTAAAGACATGTAGATAAAGACATACCAGGCAAAAACAGACACAATTTTGGTGGAGTGTCATGTCCAGTAGTTCAATTGGATGGATGAGGTGGGAATGAGGGATGAGAAAATGAAATGGCTCATAGAATGAACTGATGAGAGGATGGCAGCCAGAGGAGCTCAAGGGCGGAGGGGGGTGGGACTGAGAGGGGCTCAGGAAAGTCTCCTTAGGACTCTGCAGCCATGGGCTAAAGTACTTCCCACCTTTCTCCTCCCTGACCCACAGCACTTCCAATTCCAGGTCCAGCCCAGAAAGTCAACTTGTCTGACTTGGGTGGGTCCCCTCTTTGGCTAGAGGCAACAAGGCAGTCACCTTGAGTGACACCTTGAAGGAGGGGAGGAAATGGGAAAGGGAATGTAGGGTTTCTTGGGGCCAGGTCTGGCTGTCTAGCATGGAATACAGTGTTATAAGTCTGTAAATAATTTCCAAAGAAGAAACAGTTAAAATGTCTTTGCCTTTTTGAGCATGTTGAAATTCTCTCCCTCAGAATAAAAACAAGAACAAAAAACAAACTTAGGGCAAAGAAGGAAATGCAACTGCAATAACAGATTAGGTAGAAAATAATTATAATGAGAAAAAGTAAACATAAAAGTTATTGAATATACTCACAGCTGGACTCAGGGGAAACTCAGCAGAAAAATAAAGTGATTTATGATGATAAAAGGGGAAATCAATGAGCTAAAAGGTAAAAGGATAGTAAACTGGATACACACATGTGTAATTTGGTTCTGTAGGGGAAATAAAAGAACAAAACAATTTTAAAAAGATAAATGATAAAGTACTAGAAAGAATCACCAATGGGATGGAGCAGTGTAAGATTCTAAGCTAAAATGTGGATAAAATATAAAAGTTTTTCAGAAAATACAAATGATCAACCTTGACTTAAGAAGAATTAGAAAATCCAAACAAGTCAAAATTCATCTAAGAAATTAAAAACATTTTCAATTCCATTGTCATTCAACATTCCAGAAAAATATGCCAACTACAGATGGTTCTTCAAGTGAACTTTTTTCAAATCTCCAAATAATAAATTTCTCCTATATAAGCTATGCAGAGAGGAAAAAATTTCTCATTTATTTTTATAAATTCAACAAAATACCAAACTCCAAAACTTTACAAAATCAGTACCCAAAAGAAAACTGTAGAGAATTTCATAATTTGAAGTGAAATCCCTAATTTAATATTTCTAAAGAAGGTGGCAGTAAATGGGTAATCAAATATGAGTTATTCCAAGAAAGAGTGGCGCTTTCACTATCATAATTTCAATTAATAAAATTAACCTTAAAAGTCACATGTTCATTTCAATAAGCAATAAAGTAGGACTGATAAAATTCTGTATCTACCCCATATTTTTAAAAACCCATGATAATTTTTCAGATAGTAAAAGAGGAAATCAAGCATAGCACATGATAAAAACTGCACAGCTGAATTGAAAGCCTGCCTGATGCACAATTTTAAAGCACTAGCAGCATTTCCATAACATCCAGGAATCAGGAAAATAAGGCAATTAGACAAAAGACCAAATCAAGAAGTATAGACGCCAGAAAGCTGTAGGCTTCTTTCTTTATGTTTGTAGATTAGATGATCGAGTAGCAGGAAAATAAGAAATCAACTGACAAACTACCAGAAAGAGTGAGATTTCAGTACCACAGGGAGTTAGAAATACATATAAAAAAGCCAACAGATTTTCTGAAAACATATAACCAGCTATAGAACATTATGGAAGAAAATACTCCGTTTATAACTGCAATTTTAAAAAACCCTGGGGCCCGCCCAGTGGCGCAGCTGTTAAGTGCTCACGTTCCGATTCAGCAGCCCAGGGTTCACCGGTTCCAATCCCCAGTGCAGACATGGCACCGCTTGGCAAGCCATGCTGTAGTAGACGTCCCACATATAAAATAGAGGAAGATGGGCACAGATGTTAGCTCAGGGCCAGTCCTCCTCAGCAAAAAGAGGAGGATTGGCAGCAGTTAGCTCAGGGCTAATCTTCCTCAAAAAAAAAATTTTTTTTAATAAAAATAATTTTAAAAAAACCCTGAGAACCAGCCCTGATGGTCTAGCAGTTAAAGTTCGGCTCGCTCTGGTCCTATGGCCCAGGTTCGCTTCCCAGGAACAGAACCACATGACTATCCGTCAGTAGCCATGCTGTGGCAGTGGCTCACATTGAAGAACTAGAAGGACTTACAACTAAACTATACAACTATGTACTGGGGCTTTGAGGAGGGGAAAAAAAACAAGAGAGAGAAAGGAAGATTGTTAACAGATGTAAGCTCAGGGTGAATCTTTTCCAGCAAAAAAAAAAAAAAAAAGATCATCCTTTAGAAAGAAAAAACTCTTTTTTTTTTTTTAAAGATTAGCACCTGAACTAGCATCTATTGCCAATATTCTTTTTTTCTTCTTCTTCTCCCCAAAGCCCCCTGGTACATAGTTGTATATTCTAGTTGTTAGGTCCCTCTGGTTCTGCTATGTGGGACGGCACCTCAGCATGGCCTGATGAGCAGTACTAGGTCTGTGCCCAGGATCAGAATGGGAGAAGTCCTGGGCGCTGAGGCAGAGCGCGCAAACTTAACCACTCAGCCATGCGGTCAGCCCCTGAATTTTTTAATTTGATGAAGCAACTCCCAATTTCACCTAGAAAATAAACATTCAATAAAACCAGGCTGTTTCTAAAAAGGAGGGTAATGGTGAGTGGGTGGAATCTGGGTATATATAAAATATAGTCCATAAAACTTTAAGACATACATAGTATTTAAAACATATATGGTATTTAAAACAATGTGCTTCTCACTTAATAACTGAAAGAGTGATTTCTAGACACAGTTTCATTAATCTGTCAATGCAGATACAGAGGCTGGTCATAAATACACAATTTCAAGTTATAGAAAATATAAATTATTTAATGTCATATTGGTGCAGCAAGTTAAATTTTATTTTTTAAAGCTGGAAGCCTACAGTATCATTATAACAAAATTAAACCACAAGTGGTCAAAGCTTTAGACTTAAAAAAGAAACCTGAATTAGGAAAGATTAAAAAATATAACATAGAAGTCTGGAACCATAAAGTAAAAGTAATATTGATATTTAAAATATGCAAGTACTTGGGGGCTGGCCCCGTGGCCGAGTGGTTAAGTTTGTGCACTCCGCTTTGGCAGCCTAGGGTTCAATGGTTTAGATCCTGAACGCAGACATGGCACCACTCATCAGGCCACACTGAGGTGCCGTCCCACACGGCACAAACAGAAGGACCTGCAACTAGAATATAGAACTACGTACTGGGGGGCTTTGGGTAGAAGAAGGGAAAAAAAAAAAAAAAGAATGGCAACAGATGTTAGCTCAGGTGCCAATCTTTAAAAAATAAATAAATAAAAAGTAAAATTAGGGCACGTTCTCTGGCACAATGGTTAAGTTCGCATGTTCTGCTTCGCCGGCCGGGGGTTCTCCAGTTTGGATCCCGGGCGTGGACATGGCACCACTTGGCAAGCCATGCTGTAGTAGGCATTCCACATGTAAAGTAGAGGAAGATGGGCACGGATAGCTCAGGGCCAGTCTTTGTCAGCAAAAAGATGTTAGCTCAGGGCTAATCTTCCTCAATAAATAAATAAATAAATAAATAAGTGAAAGAAAAAAAATGCAAGTACTTTAATTTTTTCTAATAGAAAATACACCATATGCTAACTCAACAGAAAGATAACTAGTATAATATTTTGGACATGTCTGACCAAAAAAAATAGCCCTAATAAACAAAGAGCTTTAACAAACAGCTAACTATGGAATGAACACCTGAACACAAATGAGAACCCACAAATGCCCTATAAACAGTTGAAAAAAGATGTTGTATTGCACCAGAAATCATTCAAAAGGCAAAAAAGTAGACTATCTTGCTCATTTGATTGCTAAAAATGTAAAACGTTGACAGAACCAAATGTAACTGGCGGCTCAGAAGAATATGCGTGCTCTTATACCATTGGAACCAGTGGAGTACACGTTTCTGAAGAGATATTTGACATCATGCATCAAAATTTAAAGGTAGCATATCATTTGACCTAGAGGTCAAGTTTCTAGTGACATTCCTCAAGGACCATGCATAGGTATGCCGAAGTATCTGTCCATAGTCATAACAGCATTGTTTACAATAGCAAAAAAATTACAGAATTTAGTAAGTAGATCATGGCATATACACCATATATAGAAAATGGAACACTGTATGACAATTATTAACTCAAAGGATGTCTCTGACATGTATTGAAGGGCAAAGGTAGATATAAGAACAGCATGTAGGTTGACTCCAGCTTTGTACACTTGGTCTGTTACTCATGTACCACTAATTTCTTCATCTGGCCCTCTATTTGGATGACGCGAACAAGAAGAAACAGTGCTTTTCTCTGAATTATGGGAATTCAAGTGAAAGTTTCCTTCTTTATACTTTTATTTTTTGGGACTGCTTCCTTCTTTGCTTTTCTCCCCCTCCTCTTTCTTCTTCCTCTGTCTTCTTCTTCTGTTATTAGTTTGTGTCAAATTTAGTAAGAAAAGAGGCTATGTTCATCTGGAAGATAATGGAATCAGACAATGGTTTTTAAGAAGATTCAAGATTATTAGATACTTTCAGAAACCTTTAAAAAGCGTGTGTGGAGATATAAGTGCTTATGTATCTGAAACAGTGTTTGGGAAACTCAGCTATTAGCCAAGAGTTTTAAATTGATAAAGAGACACACATTAGAAGCCACATGATGTTTGGGGATTTAATCTCCAAAGATAGTCAAACTTTTGCTGTCCTCTATCGTACCTTGTCTCTTTAATGATATTTTCAAATTGCCCCATCAAGCCTGGATGAAATATTGTCACTGAGGACAGTTAACTCCATCCTATTATTCCCATGGCAGTAAGCTTTGTTATCATAAAATTAAGACTGAGAATTTAAAGTTTTGCAATTGGCAGTGAGGTTTCCAACTTTTAATCTCAGCCCCCTCTGTTGGAAAATCTTGTGCTTTTGTGAGTTTCATAACTCCTGACTTTTATAGAAAGGGTAATCTAGACTCTTTACTGGAAAAGCCTTTTTGCAATTTCCCTGTGACCCAGAGCAGTGGTTCTCACGCTTCAGGGTACATCAGAAGCTCCTGTAGGGCTATTAAAACACAAAGTGCTGCGTTCCACCCACAGTCTCTGATTCAAGAGGTCTAGGGTGGGTTCTGTGCTTCTGCATTTCTCACAAGGTGAGATGCTGACCTGCTGGTCCAGGGACCACACTGCCAGTACTGGCGTACAGTAACTCAATTTATTTACAGATCTTTGTTTCCCACCTTTTAAATTGCAACCCTACAGATGATGCTCTTGAGGATATGTTAAGAGAGCTCTATCATTAAGCATAGAATGTTTTTAGAAGGAGGGCAACAAGAGTTCATTTCCATCATACTTTCACAGAGTTCTGAAAATAAACAGTGGCCATAAAGGGACAATACTTAACCCAAATTTTGGTAAGACTAATGAACATCAGAAAACTGGAATAAAAGAAATTTGCTAGACTCTATGTCTTGTCTTTTTTCCTTTCCCAACTGGTTTTTGGGGGAATTTGTATTTGTGGTGGGATCCTTGAGTATGTCTTCATAGATGCTTGGGAGCAGTAAAAGGAAGGGTTGATAGCCAGAAGGGGAGAGAAAAGACAGACATTTTAAAAAGGAGTTGGGCCGAAGACCAAGTTTTCAGGTGAACCTCAAGATTTGAGAAAGTATTATTCTAAAATGTAAATAAAGGAAAGAAATTTCTGCCGGGACTAGTTAATAAGCCCTGCGTGTGAGTTGAAATCATCTTACCTTTTATTCCTCAATTTTTGGGTATGCTAAATGGGCAGGGCATTTAAATCTTCTATAAAATGTGCATAATATGAGATGCTTTCTTCACTCACGTTCTTGTCTGACAAGTTCATTGAAAGAATTATAAATCCCCATTGGGAAATATTAACATTCATCATGAATGATATGCCCAGTTAAAACAGCAAATTTTTGAGCTCTATTTACTTTAGCCATTCACTCTTATTCTTTTATCACCAAATTTCATTTTTGTGTTTTCAAGAGTGTTTCTACATTATCTTTAAGAATTTATTCCTATCTTATGGAGGAGTGAAAGTTGAAGAGGGGATGATTTATTTCAACAAAAATAGAACATTTATAGAAGGCAGAGTGTTGTCTTAAGTGAGAATGCACTTCCTTGGGTGTTGCTGAGTTTCTTATTTCTGGAGGTTTTCCAGCAGGAGTTCAACAAGAACAAGAACACCAACACCGAATGCTAGTATGGAAAGGGATCCAGCATTGGTTGTCTCCAGATGATTTCATGATTCACTGATCTTGTTGTGGTTGCTGTCTTTCTTTATATTCTTTGGTTGTTAGAGTAATTAATCCTTGATGTGAAAGTATAACAAGCATTTAAGGTAGAAAACACTATTTTTTCACTGTGCGAACTTACTGCCACTGTCCCCTCCCATCTGCCCCAGCTCACATCATTTGTTGTACTGGAAATATTGGCAGTAGCATATGGCCCGAAATAACTCCAGAGTCAAGAGAACAAGATTGAACTTTCAGTGCCCAAGATTTATGCATCAAAAATGTCTAGGTCCCAAACATGTTTTATGAGAGTTAAAATGGAAGCTATAGTCCCTCTGCCTCAGGTGGCAAACAGGCCATATGTTTGTGAGATTTACCTCTGTGCAGGAATCCCTGATACTCATCAAGCCTCTGAAATTGGGAGTAGTCTCTCCAGGGGAGCAGCATGGCCTCAGCCCAGTCACAGTTACAAACATCATTTGTAATTACACTGGGAATTCCACTGTAACAGATTGTGAGAAAAAAATGCAAGGAAAATGGAGCCAAGTTACACATGTTCATAGAATAATTATTCAACAATCATGCAATTTCTTGAGTAACAAAAATGGGAAACTACCTCAAAAGTTCTGGCAGCTGAATACACAGTATCTGTGTTGAGTGAGGTGTTATAAGCATCAGTCACCTGGCCCCCAAACCAGCCTATTTTATCCAATATTCAAGGAATCCATCGGTATAGAAAAAGAAGCACGATACCTTTCAGGTCTAGAGACCTCAATGACTTTAAAGTGGTTACCACCTCCTGGACCACCCCTATTTCTCTATTCTCTTCAGAAGGCTTTGATTTTAGTCACTTTCCCTTATGGTTCCCTGTTGCTTATTATTCAGCCAAGGTTTATCAACAATGATTAATTTATACTAGGCTATTATTATATTGACCATATAATATAATTCATTTTGTTAAATCGACCAAACCACACATGTCTGTAGGATGGAAAAAGCCAATATATGGAAAAGGTGTAATTCAGTTTCATGTCTACTTTTCAAAGACTGACTTTATTCTCACAGAGAAATGGAAGCTATAAGCTAGGACAATGATTTCTATCCAAAGGTCTTTATAGGATGCAATGTCTTTATTTTGAGCTGATTAATAACATTTTTGTTTGTTTGTTTCTGGACATGAACTGCCCTAGCACACATGGACACTACTGTTTGTCAAGCACGTTACTTCTATACTTTATTTTCAAATAAAAATTAGCATTTTTGCAGGGTGCTTTCTTTAGAAATCCTAGTCAATTCCAGAAGTGAGGTTATGGGGGTATTTCAAGGGGGAGACTTTGGGCTATTTCTAAATACTTGTTTTTCTCTATTATGACAATAAAAAAGTGTCTGATTTTAGCACATTCATTTAATATTGGGTTCAAAAAGCCACAAATGGTGGTTTTTCCACATCATTCCTTTTCGCTGGCCTCCATTACTCATCTAGTCTAAGGTAACATTTCCATTTCAGTTAGGATTACAAATCAATTAAGAAGTTCCAGTGGTTGATTAAATCAATCGAGTAGCAACTGTAGAAATAGAGTATCTTCTGGGTGGATCTTTATTATTTTACTGGTCCAACAGGTGTAGACTATCTCAGTGTGTTAGAAAATTTTGATATCATGTTTCCTTTAGAGAGCTACAATCTAGCTGGGGAGCACAAAATTCAAAGACACTGAAGCTAAGTAAGAACACTAGATTTAAATAGAAATTTTCAATAAAGCATGAGTCATCACTTGGTGTTATATGATTACTGTTTAATTGAATAGTGAAGCTAACTCTAAGGCAGTGTGCGTCATCTTCCAGAGATATGTCACCCCAATAATGGCGAGAGTCGGTTCGATGGATCATACTGGCTGGGCCATGTCTACTTCCCCTCCACCTACCTCACTTATCTTGCTCCTCCTCACTTATCCTCTCAAAATACCATGTTCAGTCATTGGATTCTACTGTTCGAGATGGAGCAGGGTCCGTCTTTGTAAGAGCAGCTGATGTGTTCAGGTGTGCAAGAAGAAGAAAGAGCACGTGAGCTATAATAGACCAGGGAGGAGGTAGGAAGGGCGGCCTGGATCTTCAGCTTGAGTTTTTAAGTATGATAAAATTTGGAAACACGGAGTGGAGACCTGAAACTGTTTGAACGGAAAGGTAGAGAGAGGGGAGTGAAGGAAGCTCTCAGGAAGCAGTTTGGTTGAAAAGGAGAGGTTATCTGGGCAAGGATGTTGGAAAAGGAGGTATCACCTTGTTAAGATAATGATTCAGGAGTGTCTGCCTGGAAGTGACAACTGACAGTGTAGGAATGAATTAGAGTCACAAGGAAGACAATGCAAAGAGAAAAGCACTAAGACCTAAAGCTTGAGAGGAGGAGAAAAGGAAGCTGGTGAAGGAGAAAGAGAGGGACATCTGTATATTCATTACTGAAAGGGACATCAAATAGATTGAAAATTGGCAATGGTTTGGCCCAAATGCTATAAAAATCGATACTTTTCATTAACAAAGTGCCGTGAAATTTGATCTGATCTTATTTGCAGACAGTATTACTTACAAAGGGATATTTATGCTCCTAAGTTCAGGCACAGAAACTAGCATTCATCAAAGATATTAGCTCATTTTAATTTTTCTTTGCTACATTTATGCTTGCGTCAGTGAGACCATTTTGGGACCTATCTATCTATATAAAAATCTATATGTTGAGAGAATGAGAGAGAAGTGCTGTATGGTAAAAAAAAAAAAAAAGAAAGAAAAAGTCCTTTTTGGCAATTAAGTGGATGGTTGATTCCCTTAATATTCTAAGAGCAAACACAGCTATCATTATGAGTCACTATAGTTGATGAGTCTAATTCTTTTTAGTGCCATTACAGCAGATGCTCACATTTCAATCCTCCTTAGACAGATCAATCTTCGTCATCTCCTCATACATATTCCAGCATCTATACTGGAGTGATAGTGTGCTGTACTGGCAGGAGGCAACAGCATCACTCTTTGGTGAACTAGCAAAGCAGCTACCTGGGAAACCAGAATAAAACGGTGCAGAAATTGCTGTTCTTTGCAAAATTGACAGTGACCACCAGTTACCTGTGCACCTGAAGATATAAGTGTGAACGCATCTACTTGATTATCCTGGCTTTCTGGAGGAGTTTCCTCCATAGAGGAGGTAGGGGAAATTTTAGCACTCGTTAGATTTTAGTTGAGATTTTCGGCAGTTGAGATTATAGTCTCTTTACATACAGCATTAAAATAACAATACCCCTAGTGCAAGGAAAGAAACCTTTCCAGAGTAGGTCATTGAGAAAGGCTGTATTTTATCTTCTAGGAGGAAACCATTAATGCGTACACACACACAGCATATGCACACATGTGTCACACATACAAGAGTGTCTCACACACACTTGTGCCTAGTTCCTGACTATAAATTATAGATTTTGGAATAATAGGTGGAAGCAACTGCCTCAAACCTAATATTCTTCCATTAACGAAAGCTACAAAGACAGTACAAAATGGAGGGAGGTCTCTTTTTGACTAATATTCCAAGAATAGCCATAAAGCTACTCTGTTGAAAACACAGACCATTTCTCATAGAAAAGGAAGAGCAATTCAGAGGGTGGAGCCCAAAATCCAAAGGGAGAAGCCAAACGCTGAGTAGAACTACTCCCAATGAGAAGATCCAGGTCCTCCTCAACAAGGAAGGGAAATTGATGACATTCCTGGCTGGATTTCAGAATCTCTATTTACATGTTTCCCATTTCCCTCTCCTTGATTTGGAGTGCCTACTGCAAGGATTCAGCTCCTGTCTCCCTATGTGTATTATATCTTGTCTATGATTTATCCTTTTAATGCACGGGTCTCCCTACCTGAGAAGCCCCAAAGAGGTTGGCGCCTGTGTCTGACTGAGATCATGAGATCCTGGTCTTTGCATTAGAATCTGAGGTCATAATGGGATGAGAGTTATGGAATCTTGTGAGGAGTAAGTGTATTTTGCATGTCAGAGAATATAAATAATTTGTGGCCAGAGGATGCATTCTGATGGATTATAGATGGCTGCCAATTCTTGCTACTCCTCCAATTGAGAAACAGAGTCTATTTTTCTCCCCATGAATCTGGCCCAGCCTTTTGCCTGGATTTGGTCAAGAGAATGCAGCAGAAGGATGCTTTGTAACTTTCATGGCTGGGCCTTCATCTGAAGCTTCTGCCTTGACATCTTTTGGAGCACTCTCATGGGATCCATCCATGTGTCAAGAGGCCAAAGCGGGCAGAGCGGAGAGAGAGGTCCTTGCCTAGCATCGTCCCCTCCAAGGTAATACATGTCAGTGAAGTAATCCACCTGCAATTCTGTGATCCTGGCCAGCGTCTCACAGAGCAAAAGAAATGCCAGGCTGAGCCCTGCCGGAATTCCTGATGTATAGAATCGTGAACAAATACAATGGTTGTTTTAAGCCACAAAGTTTTAGGAGTAGTGTGTTACTCAGCAGTGGATAAAGCAAAGAGCTACTTAGACAAGACAATATCCAGGCTTTTTTCATGCCTTGGTCAAGGTCTTTCTCTAGTGATTAAATTTTATGAAACTTTAGGTACACTGAGCATGATCAAAGTGCACATTTTAAATACATGTAATTAAAATAGAGGGAACATGTTTAATGGAACTAAACTTGAATTATTTGGCATACATATATTGAACTACCAAAAACTGATCAAGTTCCCCAATATTTAATCTTGGTTCTATTGAATCTGTATTCTAACTAAAACCATTAAACCAACTATATCATTTAACTATGATCATACTTGATGACAGTAGACAGATAGTCAACAAGAAACAATCTTAGGATGTTGTGTCCGGAGTGAAGAAATGATTCATATCACAGGAGGATGACAGCCCTCTGACCTTCATTGGCATCGCATCCTCTCATTTTTCCTTGCTTGTACTTATCATCCTATTTTTCATTTACAGAGCACAGTGTTTATTATGTGCTGTGGATGAAAGTTTTGAAAAGAACTATGAAATACAAAGAAAAAAGGAAGGTTCTAAATAAAGACAAATTTAAAACCCCCAAACCACCAACTCTTTGAAATTTCAAATAGTTATCCCTCATTCAAAATCCATAAGCTGTAAATAAGGAGCCACCTGAGACTTCAGGATCTCATTTGAGTGTTTTGCTGATCACAGTCTTTCTTTCTCATGTTTCCTGGTTTTCACTTAGGGAGCTGTGAGCTATACCCACAGTTATTATCAACATCAATTTTGAGTCTTTATCTACGTCATTATCCACTACTTTTCTGAGGAAGATGAAACATATATTTATCAAAATATCCTGGCTGAATAAAAGATAAGTAAAAGCTGGTAATAACAATACCGATATATTTGTATTTTTAAGCAAGAGGATCACTCTTTCCACTTCAAAATTTCCTCCCTCCATTCTAAGGAATTCCCCCTCTCATTCCATCTCTAAGGAATGCCCCCTCCTTAGGTCCAGGCAGCCGGTGAAGGAAACAGGTGCTGTAGCTGACTAAGAAGTTTGTCTGAGAAGACAGGTGCACCCGTAAGGGACAATTGGTATGCTGTTGGAATTCCTATAGATAATTATATTACACAGACTCCTAAAATGTCAGACAAAAATAATAAACAGGATTCTGGATGAGATTGTTCTTTCTAATCAAATAGAGCCGTTTATGGAGCAACTCTTTATTTCTCTGGTTTCTATCAGAATGATGCCCTTTCGTCAGCAGCTCCTTACTTCACAAAATACTGCACAGGCAAGCATTTTTTCCTCTCCACAGTATTAATTAAATTATATAAAACTGGCAGTGTTTAAATTCTAGCATCTGTATTGTCTCACTTAATTACATCCCTGGACTCCTTTCAAAATTCTTTCATTTGCTACAGGGACATCTATTGGCGAAAGGGGAAGAAATCAGATACTAGAGATCAAATGCAATTCGGGATTTCTACCCGGCTGGCCAGCCCCAGGCCCACCCTTCTGGAACCAGCTCTTTTGCTCTGTTTGTCTGTCGCATTCCCACTCAGGTCCTGAGTGGCTGTAACTAAACAGAAGAGGGAAAATATCACCATAACAGAGACTCATGAGGAATTAAGGAAATTTTCGTGCTGAGCCTCATAAATAAAACAGTCGCAACCTTCTTTCAACTTCCTTTAAAACCCACATAAGACCATCCTAAAGTGGAATACAGCTTACCATGCCGGACCTCAGCAATCTGCGTGTGCCAGACAAGAGCCTCCTTGAAACTTGGGCATAGGAGAAACTTGGAGAAGCTTGTGATGAGCATTGTGCTTAGAGGAGGTGTTGTAAGGCCAGGACAGCAAAGGTGGTCCCTGCCTTCCAGGCTTAACCAGGATGGGGCCAAGCCAACAGTACATTCACAAGACAGAAGAGCCAAGTGCCTAGTTCCAGCTGCCCAATGAAGAGCTACCACCAGAAAAAGCAAAGATCAATGAAGTCCACAAGAATTTCCTTTGGCAATTTCTGTCTCCCTTTTTTTCTTTTTTAACTTGATATGTCCAAAATCAAATTAGTTTCTTTTCCAGATCTACTTATCTTATTTACTTAGTAACTTCTTTGTCTTAATGAATGGCTGTCATTCAAAGCCGAGATCTGGGATCATCTTTGATCTCTCTTTTCATCCTCTAAATTCAGCTCCTAATTTCAACATCTTCCTCCTTACTCATCCCCCCTTCTCATTCTTGCTGCCACTGCAGTGGTTTGGACAATTATGCTCAGCTGGGCGCTGTGTCTTCTCTAGATTAGGACATCTCTTAGCCTTTTCCCCACATCATGAACCTGCCAGGATGATCTTTCTAAAATGTGAACCTTGAACGGTTACTACTCCATGGCTGTAAATTGCCTACACAATAAAACCTAACCTGCTTAGCATAGAAATTGAGACTCTCCATGATCTGGACCTTGATTCTGTCATCAGCCTCCTTTCTCTCTCTACTAAACTGTTCACTGATGTCGAATCACCGAAATGGGATCTATAGACTGAAGTTTAAAAAATCATACTTATATTCTACTGAGAAAACACAGTGCTAAATTTGTTGGATTTTCTTTTTCTAGAAAAACATTGAAGAGATAAAAATCTTAGGTGTGATTAGGAAACAAAACGTTGCTCGTTATTATGGAAATTTGTTTTTTGGACTAAAATGAACGCACTTAGCAATTCAGAAAATACTCTTATTGATCAAATAGCTAAAAAGTTTATTCATCTTTCTTTTATGTGTTCAGCAAATATTTAATGAGTGCCAGCAATATAGCATACAATGCATCAGGCACTGGCTGCACGAAGATGAGACACAGTTCCAGTCTACCACGAGCCCAAAGTGTATTGCAGAAAAAGACAAGGAAAGTGTGTGATCCAGTGTGGGAAGTGCCGTAAGAAGGCACCTGGCTTACCCAACTTGTACTAGGTCTCTTTACATCAGGTAGTAGAAAATTCAGATCAATATCAGTTGAGCCCAGAGAAAAAAAAGTAGAGAGAGGAAGAGAAATTTACTGACATACATAAAGAAAAATTTCAGGAGCAGATTACATTCAGTTATAGTTTAATCCGGGTTCACCAATAATGTTACCCGATCTCTCTTCCTCTCTCTCAACTCCAATTACATCTGTGTTGGTTTTCTCATGCATTGGCTATCTCTATGTGGTGACAAATATTGATGCTAGAAACTTCAGGCTTACATTTTACCAGTTACCAAACTTTATGAAAGCAAACAAAATTTCTTTCCTAAAAATTCTATAAAATGGCCCCAGATGACGGAGAGTTGTTGGCCTTGCATGGGTCACATGTCCACTCTTGATCCAAACACATGGCTAAGAGCATAAAAAGTATGGATTGGTCAATATCATCCTCTCCACCTTGGTGTCTGAGCATGGGGTGAGCTGCATCTGAACAATGTGGGTTGGAAGTAAGAGAACAGTGGTTCTCCAAGGGAAAACTACCAAGAGAAGGAGGAAGAGACGTCAGACAGGTAGGAAACAAGATATACTTGTTTTATTGCTTGAGCTAAATCTTGAAAGATGAGGAGAAGTTAGCCAAGTAGAAGAGTTGATGAAAGCCACTCCAAGCAAAGGTAAAAACAGAGCTATAAGAAATCATGGTACTTTCAGGCATCTTTTAAGATTATTTCAATATGGCAGGACACGTGGGTATATGGCAAGTTAAATACCAGAGATGTTGATTCAAATGGTAATGAGCTGTGAAGTACTTTAAAGTTTCAGTAATCTTTTGGGAAAGACTAAGCACGTCAGAAATATGAATAGTTTAAAATTTCAGTAATATTTGGGGAAGATTTTATCCAGCTCTCTTCTGAAGAATTATGACCCGTGCATGCTGTGAACCCAGTGGTGTTCACATTGGCTACAGCCAAATGGACAAGAGATGGGCTTCTGACCTAGAGACAACATGGGATGAAACCTCTGTCCCAAGGGAGCCCATATACAGGTTAGCCACTTATCAGATCTATCAGATCTACCCTCTATGGGGAGAATCAACAAGTAAGTAGTAGATGGAGGTGTGAGAGAAGAGAAAGGGGTTAAATGATCCGGAGACTAGAGACAGGAGTGACGATCATTTAGTTACTAAAGCTGTGGTATGTGTTGAACTACAATGTACTTCTCCTGATGATATTCTAGTTTTCACAAGACCAGATTGTGTGTCTTTCTGTTTGGTTCAGCTGTGCAGGTCAATCTGTATACTGAACTCCTATTCTCATGGTCTCTCAAGAAAACTCCTGTGTCTTGTTACCTGAAGGAACTCAAATAATTCACGAGTCTGGCATATGCCAAACCATAGTCTTCACATTAACCTGAAGACATTGAGAAAATCCTGCAGCACAGCATTGTAAAAAATACTTGTTGACTATGTATTTTTCAATTAATGAAGCAAAAAAGTACACACTAAAATGGGGGCAGGGGTTACCCAAATACTTAATTTCTTCCATTTATCTGGGAAAGTTTTCTACTCTCAGGATAACATAAGCCCTTACTTGTAGGCTCCTCACTTGGTAACAAAGAGTTCCAGAACCAAATGGTGCTTTTGAGATCATGGCTGCATATCCAGGACTCTAGCCTTCTCAATACTTGGGGTTGCTGCTGTAATGTCAACTACAGAGCTCAGACACGTCTAAGTAGAAAAATAAACGCAGCACGTAGTCTGAAAATGCCTACAAATGAAACATGGGCAAGTTACAACCTCTAAAGGGTGTCAAATTCTTATTTGTACTACAAAATCATCTGTTTCGGTATATATTTTAAATCTGAAGCTTGCAATATTCATTTCCCTTTAACTATTGAAAAGTTAGCAATTCTGACATGAAATCAGTGGGTGAAAAACAATCCTTGAAATTAATTTATATATACTCGCTTTGGGGAATGAATTTTATTGAGAACCGTGATAGTTGAGGTTATTAAAAAAACTACTGCCATCATTAATCACACAAATAATTGCTCTTATAAAAATGTAATTTCAACACAAAAAGTAAAATACACTTTTCTTTCCTTGTTCTGTAAAGAAGCACCCACAAATGGCACACCAGAGACACCAAGGGTGAATTTCACAGACAATTCAACTTTGGGGCACTCTCTGGATTTCTAATTGTGCAGCTTCTCTCCCGGCAGGTTATTATGATTAGGTTGAAACATTTACATTTATATTTGTTATCTGGAAGAGATAATTAGATATTTCCATTGCAAAATAATTTACATTAATGGGCTGTAACTTTCAACGTGTAGTTTTAAACTGCACATTTAAATAATATAATATCTGTCTCTCTTAATTTTCCTGTAATTGTCTCCACATAGTGGCTTTATTTTTCTTTTTGAAAACACGATCAGCTAAAACAATATACTAAATGCCTTTAGTTGATTAGTTTGAAACTTTAGAATAGGTAACATGGCAAGCTTGTTTAGAATTTTACTAAATTCTTGGTATGCAAAATGAAACTGGCTTTGAACTAAAACAAGACAAAAACAAAACTCTACAGCCTACTTAAAGATATAAGGATTACATGTGGGTTATACTTATCCTTGGGGGGGTGTGGGGCGGGAGGCGAGACATGCAGGATTTTTTTCTTTAGTCATTTCTGTGTATAATCCAAAACACTTGTCAGCTGTTAATCAGAAGCAGATTTTGCCTTACTTAATTATATACCTAAGCTTGTCCTCAGTCAAGGGTTTGGCCAACAGTTCTTTCTCTGGTGAAATCTGTACACTGAATATTTTGTCCATTTATTCTTTCAACTATTCTATCAGCTACAAATCATGGGCTGAAATAGATTCATGGGACAGAGAGAGGAAAGCCCCAACAAACACAGTTTAGAAGACTACATATCTACCCAGATTTCACCTATGAATGGGTTTTGCTCTAGTAGAATATTATCACCAAAAATTTACAATTACAGGGGCCGGCCCATAGGTGTAGTGGTTAAGTTCATGTGCTCCACTTCAGTGGCCCAGGGTTTGCAGGTTCAGATGCCAGGTGCAGACCTACACACTGCACATCAAGCCACACTGTGGCAGCCTCTTACATAAAATAGAGGAAGACTAGCACAGATGTTAGCTCAGTGACAATCTTCCTCAAACAAAAAGAGGTAGATTAGCAACAGATGTTGGCTGAGGGCCAATCTTCCTCCCTGCCCCTCCCCACCCAAAAATTACAATTACAAAATTGATTGCATGTAATGAGGACTTCTGAAACATAAATGAGATGTTCTCAGCTGGGGAACGTCCGCTTGGTCTGAACAATTCTTTAATTAGAGATGGGAAGTTAGCGCCCCTATTCTCAACTGATATTAGCAAAGTTGGGCATGATTAAACTACTTGTATTATTAACGTTACGTTTTCCTTTTATAATAATTCAGGAAATAGTGAGAGATTCCAATCCCTCGTGAATTTGGATGGACATCAATATATAAATGCAGGCAAGGGCCTTCAGAAAACTGTATCAAAATATTTCAGGTCTTGGAGTCCGAAGTCACGACCTTTCTGAGTTACTTAGCTTCTCAGAGATTCAGTTTCCTCGTTAATAAATGTATGGTGTTATTGGTGACATTAAACAAATATTATATATAGCTATATATATTACAGTATAAACATCATGAAAATGCTGATATGTTAACAGTAAGAAGGCAAAAAATTAGAATAGTAATAACAGATGATCTCCACAAAGGGTCTTTAGGGGATGTTCAGGGTAAGACGCTAATCACCCAAGTCTACAACTTTTCCCAGAGATATGTCCTTTGTAGCTTCTTTCCTAATTATGCTTTTTCCTAAGTAATATAAACATTCCCTGAGCAAACTTGTTTATAATACTAATTAGTCACATCTGGAATAAAGTGTTTGCAAAGATAAGAGTCAACACATAGCTCTCTGAATTATGAGTGTGGGTTTTTTTTGGAATCAGTAGACTGAAAAACGTGGTTTGATTCTCCAGTGTATCACATTCATGTTATTAATGCATTAATGTGGACCATTTAAAACAAGAGGCCATTTCCTTTCATATTCTAAAAAGCATCCAAATAAAGAATCAACATCTAATGGTCCTTTTTGTTTATTTTTAGGACTAAAAATATCTTCAGGAGCCAGCTGGGTTGCATAGTGATTATGTTCACACACTCCACTTCAGCGGCCTGAGGTTCACAGGTTCGGATCCCAGGTGTGGACCTACACATCTCTCATCAAGGCATGCTGTGGTGGCATCCCACATAGAAAAAATGGAAGGAAGTTGGCACAGATGTTAGCTCAGGGACAATCTTCCTCAAGCAAAAAGAGAAAGATTGACAATAGATGTTAGCTCAGGACCATCTTCCTCACAAACAGACACACACACACACACACACACACACAAGCACATATATATATATACACACTTGTGAATATATATATTCAATATGTATATATATTGAATACCTATATTTGGATATATAGACATATCTGCAAATTTGAATATATAGATAACCATAACTGGAGTACCAGTGGCTGGCACTCCAAATATATATATATAATATGTATATTCAATATATATGTATAACATATATATTCAAAGACCCAATCCACTGACCATCTTCCATGTCTCTGTGTTGAATGGTCTTTTTGGCGATATGAGTAGAAAGTCGTCTTGAAGACAATTTTGTTTCCAGAATTTCTGCAGCATCCACATTCTAGGCTGAGCTAGAATAATTAATTGAATATTATTCATCAAACAATTGTGACTTTGGGCTATATTTCCTGTAGACAGCAACCAAGCAACTATTGCTGAAGCATCATTATCAGATAAGGAGACCCCTGAAACGACTAGTCTGACAATACTGTGTTCTAGAGGCTTTACTTTTCACACACGTTTCTTCTCCAGGTACAAAAACCATAGTCACACATCTGAAATTCAAATGCCTTTCAATTAGTCTAGTACCATAAAATCATTCTTCAACTTAAAAGCCACTGTCTGGCACTCCAAATATAGAAAGTAAATTGAATCACATTGCATTAGTCCTAAAAGCCACAATCGTGGTACTGGGATTGTCACTAGTACACTTTCCTAGTTTTGTGTGGGTTTTCATATATTAATGTGAGAAGTGTGTGCCCTCTAATATGACTTTGAACCAGTAAGCCTTCAAAGTACATTTCCTATGTGCTGACATGCCAGGTGCTGTTCTAGGCACCAGGCATACCCAGGGCTCTGGTCTCTTGGAGCTGTGTTCTTGTGTGGTGAAACAAACAACAAAAAGGGAAAAAGTGATCGAATCACATGATGAGAAAGCATTAGGAAAAAAATGAAAAGAATGTGATAGAGAGGGATCAGAAAGTTTGGGGTATTTGACTGAGAATCCTGAGAAGATCCCAGAAGAGGATTTCAGGAAGAGGGGAGCAGATATGAGCTGGGTAGTTCCAAGGAAAGAGATGCTCAGAGTCTCTTCTTCCAAGTGAGGAAGGGGCACTTGGAAGGAAATGAGGTCAGGAAAGTAAGACCTGCAGGCCAGGATCAGAAGTTTGAATTTCGAAGAACACAGAACTGCACATTGACTTGTATTTTTCACAAATTTTCATGTGTGTTTAAATTGTTTAGATTTTTTGTTGTTGTTGAATTATTTTTATGTCCCAAGGTGGTAGTTCTCTCTGGATCACTGAAGAATATGGCAAAAATGAATATTTCCCAATATTTTTGCTTTAACAAGAAATTGTAACATATTAAATCACTCTAAATAGAGGAAAAATAATCAAAGATTTATACTAAATCCAAGAGGAAATATCTGTGTGGAAAATTACAAAATCAATAACTTCCTGGCTAATTAATATGAAATTATAAGTGAATTATTCTTTTTTCCTTTTTTTGGTTAGGAACATCTGTTGCCAATCTTCCTTTTTGTGCATATGAGACGCCGCCACAGCATGGCTTGATGAGTGGTGTGTAGGTCTATGCCCAGGATCCGAACCTGGGTACCCTAGGCTGCTGAAGTGGAGAGTGCTGAACTTAACCACTACACCACCAGGCCAGCCCCAAATTATTATTATTTTTAAGTGTAACTGGCTATTGATAAAACATCCATCAGAACATCCAACAAATAAAATAATACTAATTTGTGCAATTATAATATGAAGAATATAATGATTCTAGTAGAAATGGGAAAGCAGCAGTGAGATTTATAGAACATTTAAAAAACTGAATTCACAAACAACAAATGAAAAGATGTTCAGCCTCACTAGAAATCAGGAAACTGAAAATCAAACCACAATGATAAAACAGTTTGCACTCATATTTGAAAGAATTTAAAGCTCTGACAGTAACAACCGTTGTTGAGGATTGCCATGGGAACTTTGACTCATTCTTTGTGAGAATACAGATTTGCATAAGTATTTTGAAGAACAATATGGCACATCTATGAAAGTTTAAGAAATGTGTATTCTTTAATTCAATCACTCTACTCATCAGTATATGAGTTTGAACCCAGGGAGACAGGAGCAAGAATGTTGATAGCTGCAACAATTTGGAAACAACATAAATATTGACCCACAAGAGACTGCCTAAAAAAGGATGTATTAATGCCCTGGAACAAGACAGAGTGAAATAAATAGAGTGAAAATAAATGACTGAACACCACATCTACCAACATAGATAGCTCACAAACACAACATTAAATGTGCAAACATGGTTTCAGAAGACTACATACGGTGTGATCCAAGTTATGGAAAGCTTTAAAATATACAAAACGGAAAAGTAAAAATAAGATCTTTAAAAAAAAAAAGGGAGCAGGCCCCGTGGCCGAGTGGTTGAGTACATGCGCTCTGCTTTGGTGGCCCAGGGTTTTGCCAGTTCGGACCCTGGGAGCAGACATGGCACCACTCATTGAGCCATGCTGGGGCAGCATCCCACATACTACAACTAGAAGGACCCACAACTAAAAATATGCAACTATGTACCAGGGGGCTTTGGGGAGAAAAAGGAAAAATAAAATCTTTAAAATATACAAAACAATCTTGTACATTGCTCAGGGATATCCATAAGGGGCATAATGCATGGAAATTATAACAATCCTGGTTTGTCACAGGAAAGAATCATAAAACTACAATTTTGTTTTCGAACATTAACTTCTGCCAATTTGTCAATGACTATCAATTTGATCTTCTTTGTGTGTTCATGTTTAACAGAGAGTAGAGCCAGGTTTGTTCATTTATCTTCATTAATAGCTGATCAAAGAGTACTTTTTAACTTTCACTTCTTTTACATGAAGTAAGAGATAAAGCAAAAGTCTTTAATATAATGTTTGACAGAGATTCATAAAACCTCCATTACATGATAAATTCCAGAAATTAAAGTACTGTCTGCATCTTTATTTCTTTAGATTTGATTCTCACAACTTTGAAATGTTTCTGTAGAAGAAAAATATCCCACTAAAGAACTTTACTACTCTATGGAAAACAGTACAGAAGTTCCTCAAAAAATTAAAAATATAACTACCAGATATGATCCAGCAATTGCACTATGGGTATTTATCTGAAGGAAAAAAACCCAGTAATTTGAAAAGATACATGCACCCCCCCCCATGTTCATCACAGCATTATTTATAATAGCCAAGATATGAAGACAATCTAAGTGTCCACAGATGGATGAATAGCGAAAATTCCCCACAATGGAATACTATTCAGCTATAAAAAAGAATGAAATCTTGCTATTTTGACAATGTGAGTGGATGTTGAGTGCCTTATGCTAAAAGAAATAAATCAGACAGAGAAAGACAAATATAATGTGATCTCACTTATATGTAAAACTTTAAAAAAAAAAAAAAAACCTCATAGATTGGTGGTTGCCAGAGGTGGGGGTTGTGGGTAGGCAAAATGAGTGAAAGAGATCAGAAGGTACAACCTTCTAGTTATAAAATAAATGTCATGGGATGTAATTTACAGCATGATGACTATAGTTAATAATACTGTATTGCATATTTAAACATTCCTTAGAGAGTAGATCTTAAAAGTCCTCATGACAAGAAAAAGAAAATTTGTAATTATGTACTGGGAAGAATGTTCACTAGACTTATTTTGGTAATAATTTTGCAATATATACAAATATCAAATCGTTATGTTGTACACCTGAAACTAATATAATGTCATATGTCAATTACATCTCAATAAAAAAGAACTTTAACAGAAAATTTATTATAAATTACTGTTATTTTTTTGTTAAAATTTCAAACATTTTCTTTTCCTCCAAACATCAGAGAAAATGATGGAAAGAAAGCAAACATTGACATTATTTTATTTACTGCTTTATAATGAGTGTCTGTTTCTTGCTGAAGGCAATAAAAGTGTTCAAGCTTTGCCTATTTAACTTTTTCTGGCCATGTAAGACCAACATATTTAGTCTTTCCTTCTGGCATTCCTCTTCAAAATTGGATTTCTTTGTTATGTAATGTCTATTTTATTACATTTTGTTGTGACCACAATTAATTGCTTTCTCTGTGATTTCAGTGCACTCATCCTTCTTTAAAAACTTTGTGAGCCAACCCTGATGGCATAGTGGTTAAAGCTCGGTGCTCTCACCACTTTGGTGACCCAGGTTCATTTCAATGGCCATGCTGTGACTGCGTCTCACATAGAAGAACTAGAAGGGCTTACACCTATGATATACAACCGTGCACTGGGGCTTTGGGAAGAAGAGAAAAAAACAGAGGAAGATTGTCAACAGATGTTAGCTCAGGGTGAATCTTTCCCCGAAAAGATAAAAAACAAGTTTAAGAAACCTTCCTTAAAAAAAAAAACTGTTTCATTCTGCTTTGTTTGACTGACACTCCTCAGATTCATTGAAATATTTCATACATTAACTAAAGTTTGCACATGCCAAACAAAAATATTACTCCTCATAGTTTTCATTGTTCTACTGTTTTACATTTTTAATGGAATGAAAACTGAAAGTGGTCACGGAATAACAAAACTGGAGTAATTCAAGTTCTGTTGCTTCATTTTCCTTTTCACAAGCACTGTGCTATCATTTTCTATTTCAAATCTACTGTTTAAACACAGGTACACATGTTGCCACAGGATTAGGAGACATGAACTGTGCCCAAAGCAAGCTTGTATGATCCCAAAACTTCGCAAACTCATTCTCCACACAGATACACGTAACCTCGTTCTCTGAAATAACTATCAAGTAAAATGCAACTTACGTAAAGATAATTTTAAAAAATGCCTCTTTGAAGTTTATATATAGATTATTAAAGCTTAATAGTACCAGAACTTAGATCAAGAATTTTTTTAAGGGAATAAATATTTTATCATTTAAATAATTGAGAATTGCATGCTTTTGGTGACAATAAAAAGCAAATGCGGGTTGGAGGAGGTGAAGATAGTCAAAGACTACAAACATCCAGTTCCGGGAAGAATAAATTCTTGGGATCTAAGGTTTAGCATGGTGACTATAGTTAACAACACTATATTGTATGCTTGACAGTTGCTAAGAGTAGATCTTAAGCATTCTCACCACACACACACACACAAAGGCAATCATGTGATGTGATGGAGATGTTAACTAACCTCACTGTGGTTATCATTTTGTTATATAAATGTATATCAAATCACCATGTTGTATACCTTAAATATACACAGTGCTATATGCCAAACATGTCCAACTAAGTCTGGAAAAAATTCTAAAAAGCAGGTTGGCTTTTAGTGAGTTTGTTATTACTTGAAAATTTAAATATAGACAGCATTCCCTTTATTACCTAAACTTAGTGGAGACTTCCTCCTTAGCACACCACTGACTAATCTGTGAACTTGCCTTGCTGTTTTTCTTTTTTGCTTACATATTTCTTTTCCCTAATTTTGGTTTAGAGCCTATCCATCCTCCCGAGGTCTATTTTCAATCCCTTTCCTCTACTAAAAACCTTCTGAAGACAAAGATGGGAGCAAGCTTTCCCTCACCGGACCTCCTAAAACACTTATTCCCTGTACTATACACTTGATGGCCTAATACAATCTTTAATAAACTTTTCAACTCAAGTAATCATATTGGAAAGTTGTAGGGACTATCATTGTATTTTCCACATGTATTTTGAGAACCCTCAAGTGATTAAAGGATAGTCGTAAAGAGAAAAAGGACTTACTTTATGTAACCATTATATTTGTGAAGAATTGACAAGACACACCTTAATGTGCCAAAATCTCTCTGGAAAAGGCTCTGATTGCAGAGTTCCTGATCCATCTCAACAGAATCTGATCTCTGGTATCTGGCTGCAGCAAGAATCAAACACTCTAACCAACAGTCTCACCTTCTACTCATCAGGTGATATCAATGCAAGTGATCTTTGGACTAAAACTGGAAAATGACTTTCTCTGGGGAATTGATATTTTGTATTGAAGGTAAGAGCCTAAGGACATTAGAATATTTCTTACTTGATCAAACAGACCCTTGATTTATGAGGAAAAGACATTATTCAAGCCCATTTATGTTAGTAAATAAATGTTAGAATAAAATGATTATGAGAAAATTCTTTATTCAACAAAACTGATAAGCCTCTAGCCAGGCTAACAAAGGGAAAAAAAAAGAGAGGACACATAATACTAATATCAGTAATGAAAGAGGGGACATCACTATGGATCCCATGGATATTAAAAGGGTAATCAAAGAATATTGTGAACAACTCTCTGCCCATAAGTCAGATAACCTAGATGAAATGGACCATTTCTTTGAAAAACAAAATCTGCCAAAACTCACACAAGAAGAAATAGGCAATCTGAATGGGCCTATATTTATTAAATAAAAGGCATGAGCAACCTTCCAAGACAGAAAACAACAGGCCTAGGTGAGTTCACTGGTAAATTATACAAACATGTAAGAAAAAAATTATAACAATTCTCTATAATCTCTTTCAGAGGATAGAAGCAGAAAGAATACTTCCAAGCCCATTCAATGAGGCCTGCAACACTAGCAATGACATTACAACAAAAAGATACTATAGACCAATATGTCTCACAAACATGGATGCAAAATCCTAAACAAAATATTAGCAAGTTGGATCCAAAAAAGCATAAAACAAGTTACACATTACAACCAAGAGGAATTAAGACTAATTGTGCCAAGCTGGTTCAATAACCATAAATCAATTAATGTAATCCATCATCTCAATAGATTAAAAAAGAAAAATTACATGATCATATTAATTGGTGCAGAAAAAGCAGTGGACAAAATCCAATATCCATTCATGATAAAAAGTTCTTAGTAAACTAGGAATAAAGGGAAGTTCATCAACTTGATAAAGACTACCTACAAAAAATGCCATTACAGCTAATGCCATACTTAATGATTAGAAACTCAAAGCTTTCCCACTAAGATCAGGTAGAGGGCAAGGATGTCCCCTCTCACCACTCATTTTTAACATGACACTGGAAGTCCTTGCTGATGCAACAAGGAAAGAAAAGGAAAGAAAAGCTGTATAGATTGGGAAGGAAGACATAACAACTGTCTTTGTTTACAGATGGCATAATCATTGACATAGAAAATCTGAAAAAATGAAAACTCCTGTACCTAATAAGTGATCATAGCAAGGTTCTATGACACAAGATTAATATGCAGAAGTCAGTTGCTTTATTATATACCAGCAATGAACAAGTGGAATTGAAAATTAAAAATGCAATGCCATTTACATTAAGACCCTCAAAAAATGAAATACATAGGCATAAATCTAACAAAAGATGTACAAAATCTATATAAGGGGAGCTACAAAACACTGATAAACAAAATCAAATAGCTAAGTAAACAGAGAGCTATTCCATGTTCATGGATAGAAAAACTCAATATGATCAAGATGTCAGTAATTCTCACTTCATCTACAGATTCAACACAATCCCAATTGAAATTCTAGCAAGTTATTTTATAGATATTGACAAAGTGATTCTAAAGTTTATAGAGAGAGGCAAAAGACCCAGAATAGCCAACGTAATATTGAAGGACAAGAACAATGTTGGAGAACTGACACTACTGAACTTCAAGACTTGCCATAAAGCTTCAATAATCAAGATGGCATGCAAGCAGCAAAAGAACAGACAAATAGTTCAATGGAATAGAATAGACAGCTCAGAAATAGACCCGCATAAATAGTCAACTGATCTTAGACAGAAGAGCAAAGGTAATACAATGGAACAAATGGAACAAATTTGTCTTCTCAACAAATGATGCTGGAACTGGACACTCATGTGCAAATAAATGAATTTAGTCCCAGACCTTACATCCTTCACAAAAACTAACTCAAAATGGATGACAGACCTAAATGTAACACCCAAACTAGAAACTTCTAGAAGACAACTTCGAGAAAACCTGTATCACTTTAGGTCTAGTGATGCCTTTTTAAATATAACGCCAAAGATGTAATTCATAAAATAAATAATTGATAAAGTGGACTTCATTAAAATTAAAAAAACTTCTGCTCTGCAGAAGACACTATCAAGCTAATTAGAAGACAAGCCACAGATATGGAGAAAATATTTGCAAAAGATACTTCTGATAAAAGACTGTTATCCAAAATTTTCGAAGAGCTCTTAAAACTCAACAATAAGAAAACAAAAAGCTCTATTAAAAAATGTGCCAATTGCCTGAACAGATACCTCACCAAAGACGATACACAGGAGGCAATTAAGCGTATGAAAAGATACTCCACATCATATGTCATTAGGGAAACTCAAATTAAAACAACAATGAGATACCTCTAAACACTTAATAACATAGCCAAAATCTAGAACACTGACAGCACCAAATGCTGGCAAAAATATGGAGCAACAGGCACTCTCATTCATCGCTGGTGGGAATACAAAATGGTACACCCACTTTGGAAGACAGTTTGGTAGTTTTTTTAAAAACTGAACATGCTCTTACCATATCATCCAGCAGTTGCACTCCTTGATATTTACCCAGAGGAGCTGAAAACTTATGCCCATACAAAAACCTGCATGTGGATATTTATATCAGCTTTATTCACAATTTCCAAATCTTAGAAGCCACCAAGATGTCCTTCAGTAAGGTTAATGGATAAATAAACTGTGATACATCCAGACAATGGAATACTATTTGGCACTCAAAAGAAATGAACTATCAAGCCATGAAAAAAAAGGGAGGAAACTTAAATACATATTACTAAGTGAAAGAAGCCAATCTGAAAAGGCTACATACTGTATCATTCCAACTATATGACCTTCTGGAAAAGGCAAAACTATGGAGACAGTAAAAAAGATCAGTGTTTCCCAGGGGTTGGGAAGTGGGATGGATAAATAGGCAAAACACAGAGGATCTTTAGAGCAATAAAAGTACTCTGTATGATGTTATAATGACAGACATGTCACTATACTTTTGTGCAAATCCATAGAATGTACAACACCAAAGTGAGCTCTAAGGTTAACTGTGGATTTTGGATGATTATGATGTGTCAGTGCAGGTTTATTCCTGGTAAAAAATGTACCATTCTGGGGCCAGCCCAGTGGCACAGCTGTTAAGTGTGCACGTTCCGCTTCGGCGGCCTGGGGTTCACCGGTTCGGATCCTGGGTGCGGACATGGCACCCCTTGGCAAGCCATGCTGTGGTAGGCGTCCCACATATAAAGTAGAGGAAGATGGGCATGGATGTTAGCTCAGGGCCAGTCTTCCTCAGCAAAAAGAGGAGGATTGGCAGTAGATGTTAGCTCAGGGCTAATCTTCCTCCAAAAAAAAAAAGTACCATTCTGGTGAGTGATGTTGATAATTGGTAGGCTTTGCATATGTGGGGGCAGGAGTATATGAGAAATCCTTGTACCTCTCTCTCAATTTTGTCGTAAACTTAAAAGTGCTCTAGAAATAATAAAGTCTTTAAAAAGGAAAAATAAAAGAAAATGCTTCACAAACCATTCAGCATCATGCAAACACTGAGAGTGGTACTTGACAAAATACTATTTTGTAGGTTTTTGATTGAAGAATAAAAGTGGTGGTTGGGGGCAGGAAATTTGATTCTCTAGTATGATTCTTAAAGGAATGTTTCAATAAATGTGTTTATACCAATTTGATAATGATGTATAACAAATGTGGGCCTAATCCTGGTATCTGAGACAGAGCCGAAAGCTTTATCAAGGTCCCCAAACAAGTTTTTAAAACCTGCAAAAATGGCCTCATGAAGTGGGAAGGAGAAATTAAATTTAGTTTTGCTTGTAAATAAGAAATATCCTGAATGCAAACACATATGCTCCATGCTAAACTCTCCTCAGATTAGCATAATCAGAAAGTCGAATCTGTTAATTCCAGATCAAGGAAAGAGTTCTAGCCCATCTGTTTCTTTGCAAAATTTCAGGACCTATTACAGTCTCAGTGAGAACAGAACTCACTGTTTATTGCCATTTTAATAATTTGTCCTTTATGGAACACCACTCCCCCAAAAGTCTCCTCATTTCATTGCAGGCATTGAGGGTCTCCATAACCCACTTTGTGGGGGAAGGGAGCAATGTGACAGCTGTTTCCCATGCAATATTAAACAGCAATTCGAGATCCAACGTGGAGAAGAATATTGCATTCCACATAATAGTGGAGAGGAAATAAAGAACACAGTTGCGTGGAACAAAACAGGACTAAAACGAATGTCTTGCTTGTGTAAAGAGTAGCTGGGAGACATTTATAGTGTCTTAAATCCAGACAGCTTTTCTCCAGCAGCTGTTGCAGGCCTCCAAGCCGGATGTCCATTCAGCACTGACCCTGAAGGATGAGCACCGGCCGACCTTCCTTGAAGGTCTCCCCTCCCAGAAGTGAGCAAGCTTAATCTGTGTTTCGTGCAGGAGCCGGCAGGTCGGAGGTGTATAAAAATAGTTGGCAAGTCGAAGGACATGGCAGCCTACGGTTAGGGCCACAGCTTTGAGCCTGAATTTCTAGCCTGCTGTTACTTTTGCGACTCTTCTCTGCTCAACTTAAAGTTCTGATTAAATATAATTCTTGATGAATGAGCCAGGACAGTCCTGCACCGGGGACATCATTTATTTTAGATGGAAGTCAGAAGGGCATGTTTAAGGCTATTACACAGTTCACACAACAACAAGACCCATGGAAGAATACAAATGTCAGAAAGCCATTTGCTTTTTCACTAGAACTTCACATGTTTCTTCCATTAAAAGGGATTATTCTTGTCTCTCTTTTCCTGATGGGATCAGTCGCCCACCTCATGCCATGCATTTTAGAGTTCTGAATGATCAGGACCTGTAATCTTTTGGCCCACACTTATTTACTTAGATTTGGTAGACAACGGACTGTTTTATACATGCATACTTTCTAAGTAGCCATCAAAGCTTACTGCTTAGGATGGTAATATTCATTAAAATATTACGCTTTTCTTTGCTTTCAAATAGCCTACAAAATGTGATTTAATGATTCCTTCATTACTCAGAGTCCCCACTTTGACTATCAGTTACTTTGTTGTGCTAACAACAACGCAATGTCTTCTCCTGACTTGAAGCAGCCTTTATTCTTTGCCTTTGAAAACTTGTGTCTAATTTTCATAGTTCCCTGGGCTTTCTGCTCCACCCGTCTCTTCCTACTCACAGCAATGCCCCCATTGCCTCTATTCTTCTCCTACTTTCAATTTTTAAATGTGCCACATGACCAATTATTTTCAGAGTGTGTGTACAGCAAGAGTAAATTAGGTTGTTGAGTGAGCACTCGTGAACTAATTTATAATAAAACGCATGACTTTACAAGTCATTTATCTTGAAAGACCAGATGACTATATAACTTTGAACTGGATTCATTTTTAATCCCAATAGTCAAGGCTGCTGGTTAAGTGACCCCCCAAACAAGTAAGATGGGGCTGGGCAATATGGCCTCTCAGTGCTTTGGCTGTTGGTATAATCCCTTCTGAAAGGAGACTGAATAATATGTTCATACTTTCTCTTCATTTTAGTAGTGGATCAGTCTCTTTGACATATTGAAAAGAAATACTAAAATTAGATTTTCAGTTTCAAAATGCAATATTTCTCTGAAAGATATTTCACATGTGAAATGATCAGTGTGCACCTCTATGCATGGTAGCAGAGTTTGTGAATGGCAAAAGGCTGGAAACAACTGAAATGTCCAAAATAGGAGACCATCGAAAGCAACTATGCTTCATCTTCATAATGGAATAGTAAACAGCTTTAAAAACAAAAACAAAGACGGGGAAGTCTTTATGTACCAATATGGTATGATTTCTACACTGGAGAAGGTAGGAAAGACTGCTATAAAAAATAGGCCTTTGGCGTATCAATATGATCAAAGTTTATTTCTCACTCTCCTGGTTGGCAGGCGACTCTCCTCTTGGAGGTGATTCTGTGGCCTTAACTCTACAGGATCATTTTTATTGCCTTTAACTGAGGTTACATGAAGACCATCACATTTTTCCTCTCCTCATCTGGTCCCACTACCCTCTAAAGCCTTATTTTTGTCTGCATTCAGCTGATGGAATGGAACAGAGCGTGGTGGACACATACCTGCTTCTTAAAACCTTTGATCTCAAAGTAAGCGTGACCTCTCCTCGTGCTCTATCTGAAAGAACTAGGCCCTCAGCCACATCTCGATCCGTGGTAGGCTGTGAAATGCAGTTCCTGGCTGAGCAGCTGCTCTGAGCTGTAACTGCTTAGTCTGAAAGGGGAACTGTACTCTGGTGGACTCCTAGCCTTCTCTGCTACCATCTCATTTACATATCATTATCTGAAAAGAAAACAAGGTGCATAGCTTTTGTGTCATCCTGTGTCTAAAGAGAAGGGGGGAATATATATGTGTATTTGCTTGTTACATGCATGAAAAAGAAAACCAACTAGTAACCATGGTTACCTATGGAAGGGGTTCTGGGAATTAGCAAACAGGAGACAAAGCAGAAGGGACACTTCATTATATACCCCTATGTAGTTTTGATATGCTAACAATGTGAGTGGAATTACCTATTTAGAAAAACAATATGTTTAAGAAGTAGAAAAATGATAGAATGCCACCAATCTAGACAGAAGGTAAGAAACATGACTTCCAGACGCACTGTAGACCCATCTGGCTCGGGGCCCTTGTCATCCCACCAGCAGCGTAGGAGTGGAGGAGGCCATCTGGGAGCCCCATCAGGAGCGGCAGTCTTGAAGACTGTGAGCAAAGTGTAGGCGAAAATGTACCAGAACTGATGTCATTATAGGAAACCTGCTTCTCTTTGCTCGGAGAAAAGAGGCAGAAGTTTGTAGAGAGAATATCTCACTTTGTGCAATCTGTGAAATATTCATAAGCAGAGCAGGTGAATTTTCACAGTTTTTTACGGTAAATATATGTTTCTTACTGACCCTGGGGAATGGGGTGGGTCTCTTCACCACTGAGAATGGAATGTCCATGTCACTCAATGTTCCCCATAGCATCCAATTATGGATTTAGACAAAGTAGGCTAGCCCCAGCTAGGATTTAGAGAAGCAGAGTCTGGATAGGCAGCTGAAGCTGCCTACTGCCTACAAGGGAAGACATCTAAAGGACTGTTCATCCCTATCTCCAAAATATTTGCCTGTAAGACTCCCAGAAGGACCAGGAATCCACTATGAGGAAGGTTAGAAATGTGTCTCCCTGAGAAGAGCATAAACTCCACGGGACATCAGCTCACTCCCTGCGTGGTATAATCAATCAGGTCACACAATCCCAATTGCCAACTGTTTTCCTAGGAGAAAGATGTAAGGCCAGTCTGGAGAAGGGGCAGCGTCCCAGACCATGTGCTCTGAACAGTTTTGGGAGACTGACTCTCAAACAGGACAGGACAAATACATTTCACTGTTTGGCTAAGGCTTGATTCTGCCAAGGAGTGTTAAGTGTGATGTCTCAGCCATTCCTCGGTGTTCCAATTATCCGAGGCAATAGAGAACTCTTTACAATGGTTATTTATAATATACCTTTTTTCTGACTACCCAGTGTTCTCCATTAGATAGATCAAAATTCCCTGAATGGGCCAACAGGAGAAAATGCGTGTTATCATTGCTTTGGAAAGTACCTTACTTTGAATTCCTGGTGTGCAACCATCCAGTAAGGTCTGTCAAGAGCAGGTCAAAATTTGCATCTTCAAGGGGTTTCATAACTCTTGGGGGAGACAAATATTTAACTTAATAGGATCAGTTGTAATAAGTGTTATAATTAAAAGTATAGACTTTCTGTTTCCAGATTTTTTGGTTTCAGGGACCCATAAAATTCAAAATGTAATATAATAAAAAGCTGCCTTTATTTACTTTGCCAAGAAAGTCCTTAAATAAAATCTACCACTTACTCTCATGACCATTTCATAAAATAAAGCTCATTATGACACCAAAAAACCAAACATGTATGATCTCAAAAGAGAAAAATAGAGAATTCCTTATATTTTTAAATTCAAATGCAGACCACTTTTATCTTAAAAATTCTTGATATTTTATAACATGTATTTTTTTCTGGAATACAAGTTTGTTGTTCCATTGTCAATTTGAAGACCTATATTCAACAGTGAAATATGAAATGCAGCTTGAATGTTCGACTTTTTCCAATCACATATTAAATCAGTCATTTTAGAAAATTGTTTCATGTAGGTATAATGATGAAAATTGAGGCAGTACTTTTAATGCTACTTAGTGAATTCAACACAGAAATTTCATGTGCATTGGCATAAATTCAGACCCTCATTCCTGCAGCTACATTTTTCCTAAAAATCTGGTATCTCTGTACCAAGAAATATAGGAAAGTGGCTTCCAGTTCTCATTATTAGGTGGCCACTTTACCTGGAGCCATGTAACTTGTGGGCTGTAATCACCAAGATGGAGAATTCAGGGACTTTTCTAAGAGGGATGCTACATATGGTGAAAATGTCCTGGACCTAATCCCTGGCTTTTGGGAACAACTGGTATAAATAATCTTGAATGGGAATCTTAAGGGTAAATGTTAATTTCAGGGGAAATTGTTTTTAATCTGCAGATTTCTCAGAGACAACAGACCAGGCGGGCCACCAACTGCTGATGTCAGCAACCCTCCAATACTGAGTTACAAGCCAGACTAGGGTGGGAGGGACCCTTGGCCTGAACTCTTTCGGAAAACTTGAGGATAATTACGTTCTTCAAGCCTTATTTTCTTGTAATTCTCTAAAGTGGACACATTGGGACAATGCTCTCCCACACCCTCGTTCCAACAGTGTTCTGACTTTCACTCCATGACCCAAGCTCTCATTTCTGTCCTTCTTCCATAATCTTTAAATTTGATGAAATTCTTCCTTTTTTGTTTGGTTAACAATCTCAACTTCTTCCCAGAAATCTTCTTCCTCTGATCTTTCTTTTATTTTTCTCACGAAGAGATTTAGATCAGGATACTTCTTAATTGTTGAACCAATCTTGAGTTGTGGAGTAAACCAAGTATGGTTATAGTATGTTAGATTATTTATCATAAATTTGGTTAATTATTTTGTTTACAATTAATGCATTTTTGCTTGTAACTGAAAATAACCTATAGTTTTCTTTATTTTCACTCTCCAGTTGCCCTTCCCTTTAAAAAAAATCAAGGTTACCATGGCCTTTAAAAATGAATTAGGAAGATAATACCTATTTTTCCACTCTCCAAAAGAGCTTGGTATGAGTTTGGAAATAATCGTTTCTTGAACGTTTTGGAGAACTTGATTGTAAAAACTCTCTGGGACTGATCCTTCTCTTTGGGAGAAGATTTTTAACTACTGATTCAATTTCTTTAATGGTGAGATTTTCTTTCTCCTTTTTGAATCAGATTTAGTAATTTGAATTTTTCTAGAATTTCTCCACTTTATTTAAATTCTCAAATGTATCAGTCTGAATTTTTGTAGGTTTGCTTACAAACATTTTATTTCAGCTACATCTGGAAATATACTGCCCTTTAACATCTCTAATATTGTTAATTTGTATCTTCTTTATTCTTGATTAATATTTCCCAAAATTTGTCAATTCTAGTAGTCTTTTAAAAAATCAATGTCTGGCTTCTGTTTATTCTCTCTAATGTTATGTTTGTTTTCCATTACATTAATTTATTCTCTCGTTACAGCCTTTTTCTATTTTCTATGTACTATTTTTAGAAAATGTTAAGTTGAACACTTAGTTCATTTGTTTCAGTCTTTCCTCTTTCTTAATAAAAGCATTTAAGATGATGACAATTTAAGTAGCTTATTAGCTGCAACTCATGAGTTTTAATTAGCATTGCTATCATTCATTTCTAATTATTTTTAATTTTTGATTATCTCCTTTGGTTATTTTTTTAATCTGGAGGAGTTCCTATGTCTTTCTTTGGTTTCCAAAACTTTCATGGTTTTGAAGAGTAAAACTCAGTTATTTTGTAAAATGTCCCCCAATTTGTGGTTTCTTACAATCTTTTCTTTTCCTTTGGTTCTCTGCATTTTAACCATGATGCATCTAGGTGTGGATGTCATTCTACATTTCTCTCTTGGGATTCACTGGACTTCCTGAATTGAGGGTTAATTGAAGATTGCTGTTCTTCAACAATTCTGGAAAATTCTCAGCCATTATCTCTTCAAATGTTTCCTCTTCCTTATATCTCTATTATCTCCTGCTGAAACTCTGATTTGACACATATAGGACTTTTTCACTCTATCCTCCATGTATCATCCTCTCATCTTTTTTGTCTCTTAGTCTCTTTATAGTGCATTTTAAATACTGTCTTCAGATTTTCTAGGTCGTTAATTCTCTCTTTAACAGTATCTAAACCTCTGTTTGCCCCACACATTGTCGTACCAGTTAGTTTTTTTAAATTCAAAAACAGTGACTTAAAACAATAAATATTTGGCATATCTAACAATTTTCTGAATTGGATGAGTTGTTCTCCTCGTGTGGGATAGTTTGTCTGTTGTGAGACAGCAGTTCTACTGGGTCTCAGACATCTAGGAACATATCACTCACATGTCTGGAGGCTGGCTCAATGTAAACTAGAGTGTTAAGGAACACTTAAATATAAGTTGGGGTGTTGTGGTTCACTTGACTGTGTTTTCCTCATTATCAGTCTGGCTAGTCTGAACTCATTGACAAGGTGGAAGAGGAAGGGTTCCCAAGAACATGAAGAGTGCCACTACAATATGTAGGCACTTTTCAAATTTCTGCTTATATCATCTTTGCTAAAGTTCTATTGATCAAGCTCAGAGTCAATGTGAAAAATGACCATCTAAGAACATGGAAAAGGGGGGATCATTTTGAACATTTTTATAAATAATCTGCCAGTGCATCCCCTCGATGGTTATTCTAATTTTAGTTATTGCATTTTTAATTTCCAGAATTTTTATTTTGTTCCTTTTCAAAACATCCTAATCAAGTTTGATAAGTCTTTGTTCCATGACTATAACTTCAAATTTCTACTTTATTTCTTTTTTCTCAGATTCATTGAGATATAATTGATATATAACATTGTTTAAGTTTAAAGTATACAACATATTGATTTGATATACTTATATATTGCAAAATTATTGCCACCATAGATTAGTTATGTCATTAGTTATATGACACCTCCATAATGTCACATAATTACTATTTCTTTTTTGTGGTGAGGACATTTAAGACCTACTCTCTTAGTGACTTTCAAGTGTATATTACAGTATTGTTAACTATAATCACCTGCTGGACATTAAATCCCCAGAACTTATTCATCTTATAACTGAAAGTTTGTCCCCTTTGATCAGTATCTTCCCAGCCCCTAGCAACCACCATTCTACTCACTGCATCCTGCAGTATTTGTCTTTCTCTGCCTGACTTATTTCACTTGGCTTAATGCCCTCAAGATTCATCCACGTTGCTGCAAATGGTAGGATTTCCTTCTGTCTCATGGCTGAGTAACATGTGGAGTATTGAGAAGAGATAAAATAGACACTACAGTGGAATGCCTTGTTTTTGTAACCACAAGGGTGAAGATCCCTGAGAACACAGTGGGAATCTGGCCCAATAACAGTACAGTTCTCTCTCCTTTATGTGTTCTGTCAATTCCTCTCCCACCTCTCCTGGCAACAAGACCTCCCACATGATTGTAATAGCATTATAATGCTGACAGTATTCTTACTACACATAGGAGACACATGTATCTAATTCACTCTACCTTGTTACTTGTGGAAAGCCTGGGGGGTGTTTGGGAGAAGTTTGAGCCACAAAGAATGATATCATGAAGGAGAAGAACAAGTCTTATATGTAAAAGGTTAAAATGAGCCACAGCTAGAAAGAGAGAGAGAGAGAGAAAGAACACTTCCAGTGACCAGCAACCATTGACTGTTGCAGAATCAGTTTTGAGTTCTAACCTATGTACATGTTTCCTTCTTAAGTTCTCATTTACTTGGACTTTACAGGTTGGAAGGAGACACCAGAAGTCTGAAATCTACAAAGAGAAAAAGTGGATGAGATGCTCATGATACATAAGGTCTCTTAACATGACACTGGACCCAGCCAGCATCTTGGTTGCCTCTTCTCCTTGCCATGAAGAAGTGGAGTTCAATCACCAGCTATCATCAGTTCTGCAATGATAAGAAACTGGAGACAGGTATGAGTACCCAATATAGGGTCTTCATAAGTGTTTTATCAATATGTAAAATAAAAAGCATGCTGCTCCTACTTAGTCATCCTTGATGAATCATTTTGTCTCCTCCCTAAAGTTTGGATGGTTAACAATGATCAAATATATTATGCTGTACTACTACTTGATCTGGATGAACACCATCTGACTGTTAATAATAAGATATTGATGCTCAGTGTGAGCAAAAATGATTAAGCAGTCACTGCTCCCAGAGCTCCATCTAGGGCACTATGGGTAGGCATACACAAGACATTTCAAATCCACAAGTTGCCACGGTAAAATATCATGGGCTTTCAGGTCAGACAGACGTGTGTTCTAATTGTGTCTCTGATATAATGTTAGAAAACAAAAGCGCTGCATCTCAGTCTCCTTATGTCTAAAATTAGAATGATAGTTAGTGCAAATTGCTTTTCTGATAATAAAATAATGCCTATCAAGCACTTAGAACACAACATATACTAGTTCACTTCTCCTTATGTCAGTGCTTCTCACAGGAAGCAAGGAAGTATGAAATGGGCCCTAAGAGCAAGGGAGAGTGAACTCAGCTCCAGGAGGAAACCTGGGGAATTCTCCACCTTTAAGTGACAAATTTCTTTGACGTCTCGTGCATTTATCTTGAAAACTCACATGTGTTTTGCAATCCCCTGCCGGATACCAGCTCTGCCCTGAGGATGGGACTTCCCCTGCAGCCTGCTCCAATGCCAGCTGGTTTCTTTCCCACATGTCTCACCACTGTGCCAGAGTAGAGAGGAAGATATCCTGCTTAGTCATCACTGCCAACTCCAGGTCATGTTCCCTCCCCCCTCTGCAGCCCCATGGTATAGAACCTTTTTCTGGCATAGGCAGCCACAGAACCCAGGGTCATCTTCCCTCATTCCTTAAAGATTGTCTCTTCCAACGTATTGCTACTTTTTTCACCAATGATCCTGTCATTCTGGACTATTTCAGTGGTCACATAGAGCAATGACTCTCGAATATCACTACAGAAAACCCCATAATCAATAAGTTATATCATGACTTAGCTATACACACACATACAAACACACACGTTTTATATTTATCCATATTAGATGCAACTGACTCCTGTATTTTCTATTCTATTCTATTCTATTCTCTTTTTACTCTACTCTGACTTCTAGTTCAAAACAGATTTGTCAATACTCATTCAATTTATATGATAGCCGAGTAATTGGTTACAATTTGAAAACACAGATGATACTTCTGATATTCTGACCACTCAGTTCAATGCCTCTCCCTTCCAGTGATCTTTCTTCCTTCCACATGATCATGCCTTACACCTCATTGTTGTCAGTACCTGCACCTCTCCATGATCTCAACTACTGGCATACCGTTTCCAGTAAACATCTCCCATCTTTCCAGATTTGCCCTTCTGTGACCCTCAGTCTAGTGACTGGGACCCTTTCCTTAATGTCTAGTCTGACAATACACCAGTCCGTTAAATACAACTGTCCTCCTACTCCGCACTTGCATCTATACAGCCGAGTGCAGCTGAGTAAAACACACAACTACATTGACTAGTCTTGTTTTAAATTATTGCTTACCTAGTACTTTTTAGCAGTCTTCCTACATCTCAGTAGGCTATTTAATGCCCGCTCTCTTTGGGTCTTTCTTATAATTTCTCTCCTCATATCTCCAATACCTCCTCACTCTCAGCAACCTCTTTGCCTTACTGAGAAAACAGAGAACCACCATCTCCAACTTCCCCTCATCTGTACCGTACACACTGTCACCTCTCCCATTAACTAGCATAAACCATCCTTACTCCCATCTGGGATCATACTTCTTTTTGTGACCTACATCCCATTTCCTCTCACTCATTCAAGAGCATCTCTCTTGCAAATCTTCTTTTCCTCTTTTGTATCATCAGTTTTTTCTCTTTTCTGGATCATTCCAATCAGAATATAAACCTACTGCTTTCCTGCCCGTTACTAAAAAGAGAGAACATAAACCTCTTATGACCTCACATTCTTCTTTAACTACCACTTCTTTGTTATCACAAAGTCTTCAGAAGAATTGTTTAAACTAACTCCCCCAAATTCCTCTGCTCTGATTCTCAATAAGCTCCAACCTATTCTCAGTCATTTGTGATTGCCACCATCTTACTTGACTTTTCCCCATCTCATTTGACTTACCTGCAGTAGAGGAAATGTTACCTCCCGCTACCCAACTTCTTGAAACCCTCTCTCCACTTGGGTTCTGCTACTCTACTCTCTATTGATTCTCCTCTTACTCATTGGCTGCTCCATCTCTGACCTCTCAGTGTTGGAGGGCCTCAGGTCTCAAGCTTCAGATCTCTCTTGTAACTACACTTATCCTTCAATGACTTCATTCAACCCCCTGGCTTTAATACAATAAATGCTATGTATTTATATTCTAATAACACCCAAATTTATTTATCTTACCTTGACTTTTTTCTCTGGAATTCAGCCTCTCGTATCTAATCAACAATCAAATGGATCCACTTGGATATTTAATGGCATCTTAAACTTGACATGTCACAAAAGTATTCCTGGTTCTGATCTTCTTTCACCATTCCTGCAACCCTGTGGTCTTCCCCATTTCTGTTAAAAGGCAAGTCCATCTTCACATTGGTCAAGGTCAAATCCTTAGAGTCACATTTGATTACTCCACGTCTCCCATACCTAGAATGACCAACTCATCCTAGTTGGCCAGAACTTCCCAGTTTCAGTGATGAAAGTCCCATGTCCTGGAAACCCCTCAGTCCCAGACAAATCAGATGGCTGGTCACCCTACTCACAGTCTGTATCTTGCTCTGTGTGTTCCATAGCACTCACCTTCTGAAGTACTATATATTTCCTTGTTCATTTGTTTATTGCTCATCTCCCTGCCCCAATGAGTGATACTCCATGAAATCAGGGTCTTTGTTCATTTAGTTCAACACTGAATTCCTCATGCCTGGAAGAGCCCCTGGAACATAGCAGCCACTCTGTAAATAGGTGTTGAACAAATATATCTGTTGGTCCCTATACAATCCTGTTGCAGGTATTAATCAGGCAAAGTTAATGTCTGAGTGTCTTATCTAACCTGTAGTTTTTCTATACCTTGTGGACTTAAGCAGAATGTTAAGTGAAAGGGACAGAAAAAAACTCACGGTCTGAAGTTTCCTATTGCACTATGACCTGCGTAGGACCCTGGGATGGAAATTAAGGGAGGCTCTTATCCGAACCCCAGAGTTCCAGGGTGGAGTTGAAGGCTTCACCTATTCTGAGCCTCTCTCTGTTTTGTTTCTCATCCTTCTTCAGAAGCCTTTTAAAATTATGTGTCTATGTCTGTTTCTTCTCCATTAGAGGTAAATTTCTGTGAAACAAACGCTCCATCTTAGTCACGAGAGGAGCCATCATTGTGCCTCACAAACAGTATTTCTTGAAAGAAATACTGTTAAATAGTGTTTTTGAAAAGGAAATCCCAACAATAGAGCATCAGAACTTACCAGGAAATTGATTCTGGGAATTAAGAGGGCATATAATTGGTGTGAGTTGTTTTGAAACTGGCATGTTGAGCCTGGCTGTTGTGGGGACAGGGGAGCACTGGTTGCTGGGTTTGCCCCTTAGAGCTTAATTGACTGCCTGTCTCCTGCCTTTGGGCTTGAGCAAAGGGATGTTTTCAGCCCAATTAGCCTCCAGGTTCCTTGGATTTGGTTTTGTAGATATTTAGACCTGTAATCTACAGTAAGAATAATGCATAATTAGTGAAGCAGTGGTGACTCATTCTCCACAGAGGTGGATCTTGGCCTCCCACAAAGGTTTCTAAGAATAGCTGCAGCAGACTAGTTCTCAAAGAACGAAAGCTAAATGCTTTGTCTATAAAGATTCCTCTTGGTGCCTAACAAGAAAGCCGCGATAAAAATCAAGAAAAATAATTCCTCAGCATGCAGCCTGTGTACTAGAGATCCTGGAAAGACAAAATAGGCTATTCTCACAGTTACACTATGGATATTTTTATGATAAAAGAACATAGTCGTTTGTCGTTCATTTTGTAGGCAGAAAAAAGGTATGTTGTAAGTCTTACTTTTTCTACAACTTTCAAAAGATTTTTGCAAGAGATAAGTGAACCAAGAGCATGCTACTACTTATCTATATCAGCTAATTATAGATAAATACTGTATTTTTCTAATTCACAACACTTCAATCATTGGTCCTTTATACAAGCAATCCATAAGTCATTTAACAAATATTTAACTGAGAACTATAATGTGAAAAAATTGTGAAGAATATAGAGTTGTATAAAACACCATTGTTGTCCCCTGGGTGTTTATAAGCAAGTAAGAAAGGAAGAAATAAATGCATCTGACTCCAATATAAGGTAGAAAATTGAGTGGCCAGCCTGGTGGTGCAGTGGTTAAGTTCGCACGTTCTGCTTCAGCGGCCTGGGGTTTGATTTGTATCCCCAATTGGGACCTATGTGTCACTTATCAAGCCACACCATGGCAGGCGTCCCACATATAAAATAGAGGGAGATGGGCACAGATGTTAGCTCAGGGCCAGTCTTCCTCAGCAAAAAGAGGAAGATTGGCAACAGATGTTAGTTCAGGGTTAATCTTCCTCAAAAAAAAAAAAGGTAAAAAAAATTGAACAACTAAAATATTTACTCCAGGTCCCAGGAATGTGATTTTTTGCTGAGACTTTACCCTAAGAATTTAGAGCAAAGGCAAAAAACTCTGAGAGGGAGGTATGATTTTCAAAAAATGTATTTAAAGTATTTAAAAATTATGACATCATATTCCACCAATGAGGACATATACATTTAAGCTTATTTTTTCCTCATCCTATGTATTCATTCTCTAACTCAACACTATTTTAGACTAGCAACTAGAGTTACTAACTCTAACTCAACTCTAACTCAATATACTAAGTATGCTATACATATATCAAGTTCTGTATGGGGTACTTAGGCGCAAAATACATCTATGCATTGATGATCTCTCAGTGCAGTGGGAAGTGATAGCACAGATGTTGTGGAATAAGTAAACATTACGGTTATTTAAAATAGGTGGGTTAGAGTGACAACTGAGGAGAGATGAGGCATTTAGAGGAATCTTTCCTGAGGAAGGAAGGCTTGAGCTGAGTCTATCATAATAATAACAGATACACTGGTTAATATTTATTGAATGATTTCTGTGTGCCAGGCATGAGTTAAGTGCCTTCCATTTATTCTAATATTTATTCTCAACATCAGCTCTTTGAATTAAGGATGATTCTCCACAATTTGAAGAGGTTAAGACTTAGAAAGATTAATTGACATGCCCTGCTTGAAGAAAGTAAAGTCAGGAATTAAGACCAGATTTGACAGATTCCAAACCCTGTTCTTTTAACAGTGCTAAACCTGTCCCAAAGGAGAGGTGCTTAGACCCTAGTCATGGGAGGAAATGATTGCAGACCTAGAAGGCTGCCCAGGCACATACATGGAGGTACGTGCCATATATGTATAGTGGGAATAGAGGCTGGTGATCTTGTCCAGCCTACAAAGGTGTGGAGGAGGGACTCGTGATAGCTGAGGTTGGGTCCAAGGACCAGATATGAAGGACGTATATGACAAGATGTCAGGCTGAGGAATTGGTCTTCCTTTACCTTGACAATAATGGGTAAACACTGGAAGATTTAAAGTGACAGCAGGATTAGACTTGCATTTTACAAAGAAAAATCATCCCAGTGGCAGTGTGCTGTGTGGGCCAAGGAGCTCCGAACAGATGAGCTTGGGTGGCCCAAGGGGCTAAGACTTCAGAGTTATGAGGAACTGAAATTCTTGTGCGTAAAATGACAATTTCATGTAGAATCATACTTCAGACCTTCAGGGATCCACAAAGTTATAGAGACACCTCCCTCATTTTATACATGAAAAAAATCAAGCCCAAGGTGGTTACGTAGAGTCCGGTAGCTGCTGAAGATTTTAGTAAATGTACGGGTTTCCTGGCATCATGACTTTGAATTATTTAATGTTCTTATAACAGCAGTGTGGAAGTATTCTGACACTAGGAGCCTGAGATGAGGGGGCTGAGGTGGTGTGCCCTCACACAGCATCGTTCCATACCATTCATTCTGTCTACTGCTATTTTCCCAGTCGGAGTGCATAGGCTCCCAGTAAGCAAACAAGATTTTGCAATAAGGCTATTGAGCTATGCAATAATAAGTGTAAATTTTTCATTTTTACCCCATTAAACTTTTATAATAAAGTGTTTCATTTATCTTTGTCACTGACAGGTATTATCCACTTTCACGTTTTAAATTTCTTTTCTTTATCAGATATGCAGGGCATGCTGCGTTGCTTTACTCGGTGCACCACAAAATAATGTTTCAAGGAATGCCTGCCTAGAGAATTTAATCTAGGGAGGCCACGGTGTTATCATGGAAAGAGCTCAGGGTCAGAGGACCCAAGCTGTAGATTTAGATCTGCAGTGAGCAGCAGCATAGACCGGGGTAACATACTCCATCTCTCTTATACTGTCTTTATCTGTTAAAAAAACTGCACAAACCAAAGCCCTTTTCTCAATTTTTAAGCATTAAATAAGATGTTATATTAATTAAACTGTTCAAACTATTTTCAAAATGTTAGGGAATATGTCTGGTCATGAAGCAAACTGTCTTTGGATATAATGAACTTGGAAAGTAATAACTACTAATTTTTTTGCTTGTTGTCCACAGATGCTAGAAAAAGTTAGCAAAATTCAACAGTAAACTCAAAAATAAGCACTAGTGCTTACCAGAAATTTTCACAAATGTGACCATTTCCCACCATCTTGTTAAAGCTGAGTGAGACCAGAACTGGTTCTGTTTTCTACATGTAAAGCTCCACTGTTCACATTTTCCTTTATATAGTGGAAAGTACTCATTAGTGGACAGATGCATGCATTTCTTCTCAGAGTATTTAATACATGCCAACTGTTTTATGCACCCTACACTAAAAGATTATCATGCAAATGCAAGTTAAAAGCCCACTAACATTTATAGATAAGAAATATGGGCAATTTCGGTCAATCTTTCTTTTCCCCGATACTCTCACAAATCAATTTTTAGATGCATGGGGATATTGTGTTATCCATCTTATATAAATGGGCACTGTTGCTAACGCTGTAAACACAGATTAGGTTTAACTTGAACTAACTAAAACGGACAAAACGTAATTCCCAGTATTAAATTCTACAGACATATATGTACACACAAACATCCCTTTAAATGACACCAAAGAAGCATTATCTTAGTGGGCAATGTTGTTCTAACTTCTGGATCCGCCCTCAGGGATTCTTTTGCTCTCCATTATCATGCTAACAGCCATCAGTGTCATCTCTATTTGCAGTATAATCCACATTCTTTCCCTTACCTGGGAAGATACCCTACTTGCGTAAATTATGCTGCTGTTCTCAAGCTCACAGTCCAGCTTTAGATTTTGGAAGAGGCACTAAGCAGCTGTTCCACCAGATGGATGATCTTTAGTTGCAGGGTTTATACATTTGCAGGACAGGAAAACATCTGGGCTGTTACAATAAAGAAGGGCTCTTATTTCTCTGATCTCATGACCAAAAGAAAATTTGGTGGATTTGTGATAAACTCCGAAGACCTGAGGATTTTGGTCAAATTCAGTTCCATCAATAATAACCTATTTGCAAACTGGAAACCATAATTTGTACTGCATTATGCTTTTTTAATTAAGACAGAAAATGAAATCAGTCTTTGTCTCTTGACTGCAGATGCCGAAAAGAACAAAATCACCCTTGTCAGTGTCTTTTCCTTCTAAGGAAACAGTTTGATTGGAAGGATACATTATCTCCCACTTGAAACCGTCCTTCCTGATGTGAGCAGTCTTTGGCTCTGAAGGCTAGAAGCTGTGGGGTTCTCCAGGCAGCTTTCCTCCATGGTGTGAAAGATGATATGAGTGGGCCATATTAAAATTGTCGACGAAAATAATCCATAACCAATCTACAAATGAAAATTTGGGAGAGTTTATTCTGAGCTAAAATCTGAGGACCATGGTCTGGGGCCTTTCTTCCCGAAGGAAGAAGGGGCACCAAAGAAGTGAGGTGTACAGAGCGGTTATATACCCCCAAACAGGATGTTTCACATATGATTGAAATGTCCCTCCCACAATAGTCACAAGATTGCCCTGTAGGTATGGCACTTGATGGACACAGCAGGTAGTGGGTCTGCTATCTTGGTGGGCGTAGCAGGAGGCAAGTCTATTGTTTCGAGCTGGGTGGTCACAGGTGAGTGCAAAAATCAGTTCCTAGCCTAAGGAAAGATGCTTAATCCTTAAGGAAATGCCAACATTTGGAGGCAGAGGGAAGTTGCACCTTTATCTCAAGGGCCTTTGTTCTTGCCATAGGGAATGTCTAAAGTAGATATACAATGCATGCTCAAAGGCCACCCATCAGTCCCTTTTAGAAGATCAAGGTCAGGCCGAACTAGTTTTACACCAAATGGCTTCCTCATATACTCCAATATATCCTATTGCTTGCCATTTCTATTTGTCAGAATAGAGCCAGAGGAGCCATTTCAGAGGAATTGCCTTGTAGGTCTTGTTTTCTTTACTGTCCAAACTGAATGAAACACCAACATTCCAAGAAGTCATCAAGGACAAGGATATCCCGTTTATAAGGACTGATAAAATTGGATTTTGCTGACCACCAAATCTCAAGCCAATCAATGAGGTACAAACCTAGCCTTACTTCCTCCAGCACCAATGAACACTTCCTTAATACAATGCACCTCAGCCTCTTTTTTTGCCATAAAAACCCTAAGCCCTTCTCCTGTAATTAAGACACTATTCAGGCTTCTACCTGAATCTGTGCTCCCTGGATTACAATTCTTTGGTTCCAAATAATTGCTTTGCCTCTTAAGCTGGTTTCTGTTTTTGCAGGTGGACAAAGGTGAAGCTGTGGCATGGACGCTTCTGAGAGCCCTGCCTTGAGTCAGCCCTGCTGCTGGCTGCAGTGTGTCATACACTGTATCACTCCATCTTGAGTTTATTGAAGTGGGCTGTAGATATTCTGGAACCAAGACAGATGAGAGCTCCACCCCTAAAATTCTGTGTTATCCAGGTCCAATAAAGTACTGATACATTTTACGAAATCTAATCCTGATACACTCTAGGTTAAGGAAGAAGGTAATATGGGGATTCATCAAATCTCAGGATCTTAGAATTAGAAGGAACCTGAGAGTTTCTTTTCCGGTCTACTATCAGGGACTCTGATTTCCTCTGAAGCAATCTCTACAGATAATTACCACATCTCCCCTTGTAAGCTTCTGGCAATGGGGAACATGGTATTTTTCAAAGTCATAAATTTAGATTTTAGAACAAAACAGATAATTAATTTCTTTCTAAAATTTTAAAATGTACGTTCTTGGGTAACTTCCACTCCTTTCATATTTACTTTATGTTAGTGATTTGTGCCTAATAAACTCTTGGAGATATAAAAAGGAATTTTTGCAGCACTATTTCCTTTGGATAATAAATTTTCATTTTAAATTTCTCTGTAGAAATATTGAGAAAACAGCATTTCTGTGTGTGTGTGTGTTTTAGTGGGGTTCTCAGCAGCATGGAATGAACTAATGTCCACGTCCTCACAATACAAATACTTGAAGGCAATGATGCTGATCTTGCATGAAAATGCTGACCTACAGCAATTGCTGTATTCTGTAGCCTTTTCTTTCACCTTGTTGTCTAGTTTCTCAGTACACCTTTGTTCTCTTTAAATATCAAATGTCAGTCTAATCAATATACCAGAACAGAGGCTATTCTCATTGCAGCTCAGTGAATTGTCTACATGAAAAAAAAAAAAAAACACAAAAAGCAGGGACTCCAAGCAACTTGGACATCAGGGATGTACCACAGCCACACAATACTCAAACCACAAAAGCCAGAGAGAGCAGAAGGCAGTCAATGCATGGCCATTTGGTACCATTTGTACATCATGATTTCAGATCTAATTACCTGATGAGCGTGTCATGAAGAGGAGGGCTTCCTGAGGGTTCTGGAGAGCTGGGGTTGAGATGTTATTCGAAGAGACCCAGCATGGATGCTGCCTTCCTTCTTCCAGCCCCAGATGGCAACGTGTCTCTGATGGTGCTGAGTTTGGTTCTCACAGAAGAGTCCAAGTTGTGCAGGCATTTCCATGCATGGAAGTGCAGGGATCGTTTCTGGGATTTCTTACAGAAAAGTGTAAGCTGAGTGTGCAAGTACAGCGTGGAGGAAGACTTTGGTTTCTCTCTCAAGCCTGGCAGAACCCTGGGGGCACAAACAATGTTATAGGCACCTCTTAGGGAATGCAGGGCAAGGAGGTAAGTCACCTAGAGATATGCTCCATCTGCTCTAGCTCTTTTCACCTTAATATTGTTAAGTTTTGTTTTCTTGGCTAATTACATTGGAACATGTAGCAGGTGGGTATGAATGGTCTCTTTGTGCCAATCACTTCCCCCCTGCAATGTTGTAAGGTCTTCATACATTGCTGTGACTCCACCGACCGAGTAGCCAGAAATGTTTTTGCTAGGGTTGTTGATATTCTGATATTCACGTAGCTACCTCAGAGTACTGAACCCATTATCCAAGTACCTCTCAGAGGAAGTGAGAAATATTTTTCCTGATGAAAACCAAAGGTTCTTAAGATTTCAGCCATTCTTGGATATTGAAGATCTAATTTAAGTATTCCGTAAAAGTAACAAATATGGGGGACTAAAACACAATTTGAAGGCACATTGGGAAAATTATTCTAAGTGGCTATACAACGCAAGGTGGAGAGAAGAGGGGCTATCCTGACATAGGCTTGATGTCTACCCAGGGCTGCCACGGTTGTATAAATTTCATTAAATGTCTAAAGATGCTCACATAAAATTTCACCACCTAGAAAGGATTTGACTGGAAAAGGTTTTGACTGCAGGAAGCAGTGCACTTCTAGGTGTCTTGGTACATAAAACAGGACTGTCAAGTGGAAAGACTCTTAGAAGCAGAGTCTCACCTTCTAGGATAAATGTCACAGGTTACTATGGGCAGTGGTGTGCTGGTAAATGTTTAACAACCAGCTCTTAAAAAAACAGTGTGTGTACATAGAGTTCTATACACATGCATAAGTTTATTACAAATTTTACTGATAAAGATGTGTAGCAATTTACAATAATATACTTTACAATGTCTTTCTTGTAAATTTCATATAGCAAGTTGAATTTCACAGAACGCTTCCGTTGATTTTTCCATAGCCAACCAATGGATGCAATTGACTACCAGGTGTAGTCATGACACGAGTATTGGATAAAGTTTTCATTTACATTAACAAGAACGATGAACATGAAAAAACAAAGATGACTGAAGAACTTCATGTGTTCATCAATAATATAAGAGACTTATTTTCTGAATTGGAAAATAGTTTTGAATATTAAAACAACATTCTCAGTTTTTGTGCCATTATCATGTAACAGCTACAGACAAACAATACTTCTAAGTTTCATCTGCATTATTGATGTTTTAACACTTTCTTATGTCTAGACAATCAAGAAAACAGCAAATCAAACCCTGATTTGTAGCACTGCTGATTTCTGTGGTTTGGATTCTCCCACCATAGCCGATGTCAAGCTACCAACAAGATTTTACTGAACACAGAGATGGGAATAGCACACCTTTATGTGGTATTCCCACCAGAAAGAAGCAGTAGACGTCAATAACTTCAAGAACACTGATAATGATACAATCTACATTGTACCATTCTGTACAATGTACAATCTGCACATTAGCAGAAAAAGTGGGAAATGATGAGCTTTGAATGTTTATTGCATTTGCATTTATTTATTAATTATTGTTATTTAATATAATTTATTTTCTTTGCATACTAGTTTAATTATAAGTTTATACGATTTAATTATTAACAAGTTTCCGTTAAACAGCAGGCTTGCAAAATTCCTGAAAAATTAACAATCCATTCTTGAACTCTCAATAAGATATTTTGCTCCTTGAAAGGCATATCAATCAATATCAAAGGCTGTTGGTATTCTATCCTGGAACATCATGGGGAATGGAGATCTCCTTTCCTTTTGTCCTAACCCAATAACCAATTTTAAATGAACAGTTACCTTTTCTTTGCAATCTGGTGCTTACAGCTCACATGCTACCACCCATATCTATGATAGTTAAGATGCATTTGCTGTAGTTTAAGTTAAGGGTGAGTTAAGGATGAAAGTTATTGACGTAAAATTCAAAGAAGCACCTGATATGCCATTTAACTTATTTAGAGTCTGCAAAACAGTGCTGATGAAGATTAGTGAAAGACATCTGTAGAAATACATACAAATCTACAACCAAATCATCTACTCTTATTTTTTAAAAAATTACTATGAGTGTTCACAATTATGTTGGTTTAAATTTCAACATCTGGAGGAAGTGATTTATTATGTGAGTGCATATCCATTTGCCTCTTTTTATAATAAGTAAACATTCAAATATCCTAGAGAATACATCACGAAAAGATAGTTATTAATGCATAACAGGAAGACCATTGATCATGGTGAAGAGGACACTTTCTTCATTCCATTGCAAACTAAATGTTACGATTTGGTTTAAGCTTCAACAAGACCTCTGAGACCATTTGCTCCTCATAAGATGACTGCAGGTTTCCGTTAGTGCAGGATAGGACTTTAGAAGCCATCCCATCTCGTTTTTAAATGTGATCAGGCTTTGAAGAGTTAGAGCTATCAAAATCATTGAACAGGATTCAAATCTACATCGATGGGGCACCAAAAAAAAATCGCAGACAGTCTCCAAAAATTACTATCACAAAAAAAATTTCATTTTGCTTACAACATTCACATTTGTCCCACCTCCTGGACTAGCCACAGTAATTACATCATATTTCTTCCAGCAAAATTTACATAAAAATCAAACAAATGGAGAAAGAGAACAAATTGCAGAGTAAACAGAGTTATTTTCTCCTTGCAAATAGGGGTATCAGCATATTTTCATGTCTTGACTAAGTCTGATGATATAAAAACTAAAAGTGACATGGAAAAGGTGACAATTCTCTTCCTTGGCTTTTGGGTACAACTCTATCTCAGGACTGCCATAGTCCTATGTAAACATAGTGATGGGTCAATAGGTGGATCACATAATTCAAATAATTTAAGCAAAAAATATGTAATAGAGAAAGACAACGAGAAAGTAGAGGTAAAGAGAGACCCCTTGGTCTCCAACGAGGATGCTGTTTTAAACTCTACTGTGTTAACTGAAAATTTGAGGTATAGTAAGGCCAACAGATGAGGAAATGATTTCCATTGAAAAGATAGGTCATTACTCACAGTTCCCAAGAGGAGGGGGGATGCCATGTCATGGGGCGGGGGCACATGGGAAAGCACTTAGGTCTGTCATGAGGCACAGAGAGAGGGGGAACTCTGGACAAGAGCCTTTATTGTGGCCTCTGCAGGAAGGAACAGAGGACTAAGGGAAAACATGCTTAGGACTGGCTAGTTTGAATAATTTCAGGGGCTCTGGGGCATAGGGGCTGTCCCTAGTTGTCCTAGTTGTGATTAGGGCAGGGAGATAGTGGCCCCTGTGTAAGAGCTGGGTAGAGGGGGTGATTGGGCTGTGGGCTATGGATTGGTTGGTTTGTATTTGAAAAGTGTCCCCGAACTCCTGGAGGGGTTGATGAGGGTGCGAGGAGGTCAAAGCAAGGGGACTCAGACATACCACCATGTTTGGCATATGACCACATTATCAGGGGTGTTCCAGAAACTAGAAGCAGAGTCAAAACAGTTACCGATGTTCAAAATGTTTCCAACAGAATACTCAGCTTCTCGTGAATGCCTAGAACTTCTAGTTCGTCCATCAGTAAGTCTGAGTGAGGACTGAACATTTACGTTGTGTGAGAGAAAAAGAATTCATGGAGTAGCAGTTTATATAACACTCTAAGAGCCTTATGGTAAAAAGTGCAAAATAGATTCTGTGTTTAAAATAGCAATGGCAAGCACACAGCATAGATGCGTGGCAGAGGTTAATTCCATAAGCCAAAAAGCTAATGTTTTGAGTGAAAAGGGGAAAAAATCATACATTAGTACTTGCAATTGTAAGCAAGAAGGCATGCTGAGTAGGTAGCCTGAAACCAACCGAATTAGAAAAATCCTGTCTGAGATTGTCCTTTTCTTTTTATATAGGCTAGAGAGGATTCATTGCAAAACAACAGGGGTAGCTCTTTTTCTACATTCGTTGACAGAGGAAAATCTTCTCATGGAGGGTTTATTTGAAGTCCTGTGGTGATTGTTTTCCCCTTATATCTGGCATTTTAAATATAAAAAAGCCAAATGACATAAGATATTACATTTGGTACCTAAGTCAACAGTAGCAGGGATCACTATTCTGAGTGGGGTGGGGTGAAGTTAGAAAAGGGAAACGAAGAATTTTCAATCCTACATAGAGGATCTGATTAGTGGAAAATTTATTTGTTTTAGTAATAATTTAAAATGTTTTTTTTAACTAAAATCAAATGTAAATATTACAAAGAAAATGTTCAGTCATTTTTGACATAGAATGTCTATTGGGGTAAAGCTGATTTTAGGAATGGAATATAAGAAGAACAGAACATTAGAATTCAAAGTCCCCCCAACTGGTATACCAGGATGCTCCTTTTCTGATTGGTCCCTCACCAACTACAATTTTTCCAGAAACCTTTAGGTCTAGGGAAAAAATCAGGCACATTGGGTCTGTCCCTGAAGGCATTTTTATTAGTGGGCTGATGCTGACTCGATGTTGGAGCAATTCTCACTTCTAGAGAAATCCCCTACCTACTCTTACAGATTAAAATTCAATTGTAAGACAATGAAATTATTTCTCCAAGCCAAACACAAAACTACGTGGTCTCATTACTTTAGAAAGATTCATAGAATAATTCTAGCCCAAGTTGTGTGTCAGCCTCAGACAATTTCCCCCCAGATTTGATCATCTCTATAGTTGGATAAGAAACATTAGTCTTAGGACTGCACGACTGTGATGAGCAACAAAGGAGACGATACAATGTCTTATAGTCTCTTAAGTAGATCTTGCATCATGTTCCATCGTTAATTAGAATCCTTTTTGTTGAAAGTGTCAGAAACATATTTGTGTTAACTTAAAAGTTGAGAGGAAGGTTGCTGAACCTCAGGACAAAATCAGGGAATTAAATATGATCAGAATTCTTTTCATTTTTGCCTCACTGAGCAAATCTGCTTGATTTTTCTCTGTGTCTGCAGTGGGACTACCTCAGCTTATCTGATCCACCTGGGAAAATCAAAAAAATGGCCACGTGCAGTTCCAACCTTGATCTGTTACTGGTCAGTCTTCCAGAGAGAAAGCTCAAGTCAACAATCAGTTCAGTTTCAAAGTTGCGAGGAAGGAGCTTGTATGTCAAACTATAGCAATTGCCAGAACTTTGTGCAAACATGGCTGCTACTGCTCAAATCCTGTGAGTGGGGTGGGATACATCCCGGGAGAGAGCATGCCAAAAATACAGCTTGAGTGACTTGATGCATCGGTGTTTGCATTGCACAATGCCTGATCAGGTGCCGCCATAGCAAATATAGTTTGTTGAGTGGTAAGCAGTTAGTCTCAAAACGGCCTATCTTTATTACCTTCTTTCCTCTACTTCCTCCACTATACTTAGAGAAAATGTTTCAAGGAGGAGAGAATTTTAATGTGATTGGGTCGGATGCTAGGACACAGACATGCCCACATGTTTTAATGGGCAGAGTTGTTCCACTAAAAATGTGAATCTTTCTACATTTCCTTTTCTTTGTGTCCAGGTAGGTACATTGCCTAGAGCTTGCCTTATGTTTTTCTCCACTTCTTTTCTTCTACATGGTGTGCTCCTGTTTAAGAAGAAAGAAATTTCACACTTTAGCAAGGAGCTTACATAACATGTTCCAGCCTCGTCTTTGAAAGTCTTGCATCAAATCAGCAATTAGTGGTCCTCTTTGAAAGAAGAAAGAAGTTCTTCATCGTTCATCTTGTTCTCTATGCCACCCCCATTCTCTCTCTCTCTGTCACACACACACACACACATTACTATAACCATCATAATTGCAGTAGAAGCACAACCATCACTTGCTAATGTAGTTTTCAAGTACTAGAGTGAATTTAAAAAAATCTTTCCAGATTCAAGTTGATATTGTCACTAAATGTTCTCTCTCTCTCTTTCTCTCAACATAGAAGAATAAACTTGGAATTTAGACATGAAGATTACAAGAGGCGATCAAAAATAGTACCTTCTATAATATTTTCTGAGTTGCTTTTTTGACAGTCTCTATTTTACATTTAAACTCTTGAACTATTGCAATTCTCATTTCTGTAACCCCCTTACCCCTTAGATATAGACCCTACCCACTGTCCTTCAGTGGTTAGCTTGAAGAAAACATGAGAATTAACTTTTCTTCCATCCTCTGTCTTAATTTCACTCCCTTCACTGCCAGCCTCCCCAGGTTTCCTAAAGTCATTCACACCATTCTGAATTATTCAATACCCTATTTCAAATTCAGAGTCTCCCTATGCTTCCTTCCCTCTCTTTTGACTGTACTTCCTTGATAGGCACATGTGTTTTTATCTTTCCAAACCTTTATTTTTCTCTATATTTGAAAGCAGGCCTTTTCCTAGTATCCCTGTTCTGAGTGCTTCAATTAGCCATTTCCTCCCATCTGTATAGTCATACTGGCTCATTCATCAAGAATGTTCTCTAAGACCACCTGGACAGGCAGCTTTGCAAGGCAAGAGAACACGCACATGTTTCTCAAGCTTCTCCAAGGTCACATAGCAATTGGTCTTCATCGAGGTAGAAACTGTATTGAGTTTGATACCAACAGAAAATAAAAATAAAATTTTCAACTGCCAAATACTCACAATGAATGTAGGAAATCAACAGAGGCAGGGGCATGAGCTTCTTTTAGAATGCGTGGATTTTCATAAACATGCTACAGATTTGTCAGTTGCTTGTAGCCTCTGATTTCCTTTTCTGGCACTGAAATTGAGTTTATACTGATTCCTTCACACTCTCTCATCCATCCTGCCCTCCCCTGTGGAACCAATGGACTGTTTTTCAGATGGTTGGCTGAGTCACTAGTAAAGTTCCTGGCTACAGCATAAAGCAAAGTTAATTGTGTAACAGGAGGAGCAAATTCGTGACCTTGGGGCGCGGCAGCATGGTTCGCAGATTCACAGAGCTAACCTGCTGTTAAGCATGAAACAGGTATCTTGATTGCAAAGTCCATCATAACACCAGAATTTACACGCCTGGAGGAGCAGGGATTTTGTTGTAAGTGCTGCCTAATCATCGCTGGAATCCTTTAAATATTAAACAGTAAGCACACAGCTCCACTACGTTGCTGCCTGCAACTTATTTTGCATGCATAATTAGAATAAATGACAAATTCACGTCAGTCTGTTCAGAAGGGGTGAACGCAGACAAAATTAATTGTTTAGTTTAAAATATGAAGTGAAACTTGGGTAGTTTAATAGTAAAATGGCATTATGAATCATTCCACTCATCAATATACATAAATCTGGGCATTAAAAGCAAGTCAAAATAGTTTTTGCCTAATAAAACATGACACATTGTTGCGATGCTATTAATTATTGTTCTGTAGAATATTTTACTGTGTGTTTATGCATGTTAAATATTTTTCTATTACTGGAGAATTTTGCACCTTTCATGCTCCCTATTAAGGTGGCATTCTACACATTGTTTCGCCCTCATTTAAATCATTACTGTTTCCTTTCAAAAAAGTACACAGCAACCTCTGAAGAGAATGAGTATGTATTTGGAAATTCTGCTAAATGATTTTATTGAAAGTGGAGATAAATATCTCCGTGAACAACTTTTCTTATTCAAAGCCCTTAGCAATTGTATGTTTGTTTGAAGCAGAAGAATAAAGTGAAAAAATAGATATGGGCTAAGAATTTTGTTCTAGGATTTATCAGTTGTGTGATGTTGGTCAAGCCAATTAGCTCTTTTGCATTTGTTTCCTAATCTTTAAAAGTAGGAAAACATTTGTTTGTTTGCTTCAAATATAAGGATAAATGAGATAATTTATGTGAGAGTGTTTTGTAAAAAGGCTTTGGAAATCTAAGGTATACCTTCTTTGTGTGGAAACACATTCTAGAACTAAAACATTGGGGCTGTGTTGATCTCTGTAATGCCTAGTGTCTCCTGTTTGAATATGTCCTGTCCATAAGTGGTCTTTGAGTTTACTGCAGGAGAGGTGCTCAAAAGATAAATAGATTTGTGGGCAGAAAGGCTCAGGTGTGTGCTGATGGATAGAGGTCTCGCTATAGAATTAGGGAAGACATTTCCTAGAGGAATAAAGATCTGAAAGAGTCTTAATTTAAAGAGACAATTAAAACACATTATGATTTGATCTTTTTAAAGTAGCTAAAGTTCGCCGGTACTCTTGATCTTACAATCCTACTGTACATAAAATTACATTGCTATTGAAAATCGTATGTTTCCAGGAGAATTGTGGTAAGATGTATCTAAAATAGATTCTTTTTTACTCTGTTACTTAAGGGCTGCTCTATGGGATCAATTTCTTTGAAATCAATGGATTCAAGAAGTAGCTGTTTAACAAATAATTATTTAGTGCCTGTCCTATGCTATGCAATGATGAATAAGACATGATATTGGCTTTCCAGGATTTTATTGCACTCTTAGCTCACTTATCCAGTTTCTCTGTGACAATTTCTAATTCAGTAAGATAAAGGAAAGGGTTCCAGTAAGAAGTCATAACTATAAGACTATAAGAAAGAGAAGGTCCACTTGCTACTCTAGCTTAAATGTCAGTGTCACCTAGTTCCTTGAGATTCAAATTAAATTGGCTCAAATGTCTGTTCCTTATACAACAGGAAACTTAATGAGCTCTCCGGATTTGGTGGGTTTCTTGGAAGAGTTGATATGGTTCCTAGGCACTTCGGACTTTGAGATCTTATTTCTGCTGAATTTATTCAATATGTGGGTAATTTGTGCAAGCATAGAATGTCTATTTTCCATATATGCTACCTTGCATTGAGTGCTAAAATTCTTTTATAGCCTTCTAATCCACTAATACGAGCATTCGTGGCAAGCTTGTGCTGAAGTTTCCGTGGTAAGAGTGTGAATGCACTGAAGCACTGTAAATGCTTTAACATTGAATTAGACAAAGTAAGAAAACTTGTAGAAGAAAATCTAAGTGATCTTGGATTTTATGATGAGTTTTTACATACAGCACCAAAAGTATGAATCCTGAAAGAAAAAAGTGATAATTTGGACTTCACTGAAAATAAAAACTTCTGCTCTGACAAAGACACTGTTAAGAGAATGAAGAGAGAATCTTCAGACTTGGAGAGAATACTTGCACAACACGTATCTGTTGAAAGATTTGTATCCAAACTACACAACAGACACAAAAATTCAACCACAAAAAAAAACCAACTCAAAATATAAGCAAAATATTGGAAAAGACCCCCCACCAAAGAAGATATGCATATGCCAAATGCACATATGAAAAATGCTCAACATCATATGTCATTAAGGAATTGCAAATTAAAATGCAATGAGATACTACTACATAGCTATTAGAATGAGCAAAATATGGTCAACTGCTGATGAGGATGCAGAGCAACAAGAACACTCATTCACTGCTGGTGGAAATGCCAAATGGTGCACCCACTCTGGAAAACAGTTTGGCAGTTGCCTACAAAGCCAAACATGCTCTCATAATGATCCAGCAATCATATTCTTCTCATGATTAGACTGGAGTTATGAGGTTTTGGGAGGAAGAACACAGAAGTAAAGTGCCATTTTCATCACCTCATAGAAAATGTGCATGTTAGCAACATGACTTATGATTGTTGATGTTGACCTTGACCATCTGGCTGAGGTGTTGTTTGTTGGGTTTCTCCATTGTGAAGATATTCTTTCTTATTCTCTTTCCATGCACTTCTCTTTGGAAGGAAATCACTGCAAAACCCACACTGAAGGAGTAGGGAATTATGATCCAACTTTGAGGCAGTGTATCTACGTAACATTTATGTCTCTGTATGGGAAACTTTCTCTCTTCTGCCCATTTATTTATTTATGCTACCATTTATTTATATCCATATGGATATTTATTTTATATGTTGGGTTATAATCCAATATCACTTTATTTTGTTGCTCACCTTGTTCCAAATTTGTCTTCTGGGGGCTCTTAAGTTGCCTCTGGTGTCCCTTTGACTTATGCCCAAATTGAGTTGAATACACCATGGATTCTGGTTACTAATAATGTGTCACTATTGGTTCATTAATTTTAAAAAATGTACTATATATTTGTTTATGCATTGATAAAATTAACATATATTTATCTGTATTATTAATTTTTAGGTATATTAACATTAATAAGATAGATACTAATAATAGGGTAAAGTGGATATGGGATATATGGGAACAATCTGTACTATCTTTGAAATTTTCTGTAAATTTAAATCTCTTCTAAAATAAAAGTTTTAAAACATTGAATTAGGGATATCTTTCACAGGCAATTTCTCTTCTCTTATATCTTCCATTCCTCCAATGTTCTCTCCAAATTTTCTCCTATTGTTTTATGCATCATCTACACTAGGTCTGGGGTTCTGCTTTATACATCTGTAAAGTACAATGAGAAGTTATGCTTATGATTAAAAGCATGGGTTTTGGAGTCTGACTGCCTCTTTCTACCTCCTAGCTCTGCTGTTTTCAAACTGTCTGACCTTGAACAAATTGCATATCCTTATGAGCCCCCATTCCTCCTATGCAAGGTGGAGTCGATTTCAATACCCAATTCATAGTCATTTTTCAAAGAAAATATTTGCACAGTTCTTGCTTATGATACTAATAGACATAATAACAAGTTTTTTTCAGTTTTTTACATTAATACAGCTCCTTCAGTGCAATTTTTATAGACAGCTACTCTAAGTATGTGCAGAGAGGCAAGAATATGTAAGTAACGTGTAACATGCAAAGGATCAAAATTCAGGGAAAAGACAAGGCAACTCTTCAATGTGGAGATAATTAATAATAGAATCTAACATGGAGATTACAGGGTCTAGGTTTAGTTATTTGCCTGGGCATCCAAACAGCCGCACACCATGTTAGTTATTCAGAGGGCTCTGAAATAATGATAATAAATATCAGATGAAGAGATCTTGGTTTAAACAATGGTGTTTTCATTTTCCATATCTCCTTTCTGATTGATATTAACCTCATGAACTTTTGGGACATCTGATGTGGCAGAAGAGACCACATGTTCAAAGTTGCAAAGTTACTGTTACAACGAGTGACAGAGTTCATAGTCCAAAAGTTGGAGAAGGCTTAAAACCATCCCATCAGTCTCTAAAGGAGTTCTCAATAAAACATGTTTTTAGTCTAGCTGTTGAACTTCACCATTGGGTTCTTCTATTTGAGATTCTTAGTTGAAAAGTTTTTCTTTTAATTCATTATTGTGGTAGACAGAATTCTTAGATACACACAAGACTCTGAATTTGCGGGATTTTGCTCTCATGAATAGGTACATCCAATGGCAAAGATGAATGGATTTCACAGATGTCATTAAGATTTCTAACTAGTAGACTTTGAGTTAATCACAAATGAGATTGTCCTGGTGGGCCTGACTTAATGAGATGAGCCCCTTAAAGAGGCTCCAGGCCTTCTCTTATGGGAGAGTCAAAGCAGTAGAGACATTCTCCCATTGACCTACAGGAAACAAACTGCCATATTGTGAAGAGGGACACCTCCCAGGGAGTGGCAGGTGGCCACTTGGAGCTGAGGGCTTCAGTCCTACAGCCAGAAGGACTTGAGTCCTGCCAACAACCAGTGAGCTTGGAGAGGATTATAAATTTTCATGGCTGACGCTTTGATTACAATCTCGGGTGACCCTGATCAGAGGACTCTTTAACCATTTCTAGACTAGAGATGGGGAGCTCTTAATTTGATCTTTTGGAGCCCTGAGACTCCATAAAAACTTTGACTACCTTTTTGTGAACACTGTGTGGAGAATAGCTGAGCTCAGTCTTCCAGCCTTCTGTGGACCATGGCAGGGATGCTATCCTGCAACCTCCAGAGAAGCCAGCTTCCAGGTGACCATCACTGAATCACTATGGCACACACCATGTGGAGCAAAAGAATCGCCCAGCTGAGCCCTGCCTGAATTCCTAACTCACACAATGATAAGATCAAATACAATAGCTGTTATATTAAGTTTCTGAGTTTCCGGGTGGTAGATAACTGAAACAGGGAGCTCAGCTTGAGAACAAAACAAAACAAAAACAAACAAATGAAACACACACACAAACACCACAAAACTAAAACAAAGTAAAATCCACTCATCAATTCTTCATTCAAACTCATGAAACTCCAGAGAATTACAGCTTAGGAAAATTAATGCTCTAGATAAGCAATTAAAATGTTAGCTGTTATTCTCTAGAGTCTAAATTTTAAAATTGTCTATTATCACCCTAATTATAGTCTTAATCGCATGTGAAATTAAAACTTCAATGCATATTTTTGCTTGTATGTATGTTTTAACTAGTGGCATGTTTATTAATTGGCCCCATTTATCTATCTATCTATCCATCTATCCATCTATCCATCTATCATTTATCTTTCTATCATCTATCTGTCTATCATTTATCTATCTGTCTGTCTTTCTATCATTTAACTATCTATCTATCTATCTATCTATCTATCTATCTATCTATCTGTCTATTGTCTTTTCTCTCTAACTGAAGCTCTACCCCCTCATAGAGATTGTGTAGTCATTGGTTAGGAGTCTGGGTTTTGATTGTATTAAGCTTCCTTCTTTAAACATCTTGGTAATCTTGCTAATTGGCATTTTTCTGTACCTCATTTTCCACATCTGTAGAATGACAATAATATTCCCCAAGCCACTAGGGTTATTTTAAGGATCAATACAAGTAATGACCTTAGCATGATACACATGGCAAATGCTTAATAAATGCTAGCTATTATTTTCTTGCTGTTGAATTTAAGTCTCTCATCTTCAACATCAGTGACTCTACTAATCCTATCTATCCCACACCTAAATCTTGAACCTTATATTGACTTTGATCTGCTCTACTTCTGAAATGTTAGCCTTGGATCTGTTTCCCTATATTCTCAACCTAACATTCTCAATTCTTACTTATTCCTGTCAAGCTCTTCAATTGCAACAGAATCTCAGGTTCCTTCATTGTTTTTCCTTTCTCTTAGCTCTCAGTCCTCTCTGGGCTTCTTTTTTATGGCAAAAACTAGCTGCTCCAAAAAAATCTGTCTTCTCCCCTTCTTTCTGGGCACATAGGTAGACTGCATTTCATCTCCTTTGCAGTTAGACTGAAGCAATACAATAAGAGTGGAAGTGATGTGTGCCACTTCAAATTTCCCACACGTACTCCTTCACGATCTTTTCCATCCTTTAATAAGATGGAAAAATCTTAGATGACCTTTGATGCTCTGTGCTGAAGGTGGCAGAGGCTGAGTCACTGTTGCTGCATGATTTCATGCTTAGAACCCTTCTCAACACTCCAAATCGTCCATCCCTACCTGCTTGGAACCATTTATAATTGTTAAATGAGCAAGAAATGAATTTTTTTGGTGTTCGAGCTACTGTACATTTACGAGTAGATTTGTTAAAGGTGAAAGGTTTACCTTAATAAATAAAACTTCCTTGCAAACACACTGCAGGACTTAAACTTCATGGATTCAAATGGCACTTTTCAATCAAGATACTCACCCCAAAAGTGAGCAGATAAGCTAAAGAGCACAGGTCACAGAATGGGGATAGAACACTCTTCGTTTCTACCAGGTTTGGGCTCTGCAGCTCATTGTTTCAATCATTCTCTTGACAATTTCCTTCAACCTTTGCCCGATTACTCGATTACTCTTCCGTTGTTTGTCCAGTCATTACGATGTCTACACCATGCTGAAGTGTGCATGCCCTGGCCATTTGGCTTATGTCACACTTCTGCTTCTACCCACCACCATCTTTCCCATGTCTTCACTTCCTGCCTCAGGAAGAAAAAAGATGCAACATTTACTGGTACCTACCAGAGGAGTAGCAGCCAGAGATATTGTGTATGTGTGGGTGTGCACGTCTCTTCTTTAACAAAAAGAGTGTCGTATTCTATAATCTAGGAAATGACTGATACTCACTTGGATATAAATGGAGATTGCCTCACTTAGAAGGGTAAGCTAAGGGCAGGTAACTTGGATTGGTCTAAAAATATTTGTTTTGGCAAAACAAGCAAAAAAACCAGCAAATATTTTGTTTTAAAAAATTGTGGGGGCCAGCCCCATGGCCTAGTGATTAAATTTGGTGTGCTCTTCTTAAGCAACCCACATTCCATTCCTGGGCATGGACTTACACCAGTCATCAGCCACGCTGTGATGGCAACCCATATATAAAATAGAGGAAGATTCACACAGATGTTAGCTCAGGGCCAATCGTCTTCAAGCAAAAAGAGGAAGATTAGCAAGAGATGTTAGCTCAGGGGGAATCCCCCTCAACAACAGTAACAACAACAACAAGAATTGTGCTTTGTTAAAAAAAAAGAAAACACTACCAATAAAGTTGCCATATCACAGAAGGATCTATGTACAAGGAAGATTGAACAGCAGTTCTGGATCTTTAAGGTCAAAACTATGGGACTGTCTTCTTGGGGTTAGTTTTGTGTCCCGGGAGGTGACATAGTATGTGAATTGAAAGAGCTGATCTCTATGTGTTGTAACTCTTTCTATTCAGCCCAGGAGGCTATTTAGGTTCTGGAAAGGAGCTCTGGGCCAGCTCCTATTGGAGTACCTAGAGGAAATATCCCAGCCTCCTCCCTTGTCCCAGACCTGATCATTGGGAATGGATGGTAGCAGCAGCCCTATACCACACTGTGGTTGTGTTGTTTTCTAGGTAGACTGATGCTCCCTGTTGCTGAGTCTCCTTGAGCCTTCACTGGGAAGGGTGCACCTTGTTCCCCCTGTTCCAGAACCTCGCACCCACTGAGTCACACAGTGCTCAGAGGCACGAGTGTTCTCTATCCTAAATGCCCAACCCTTCACACCCTTGAGGCCTCGGGGAACTTAAAGTCCTAATAGTTCGATTCAGAATCCCTGTTACTGGGTGAGGAAATTCCAATAATTTTTAATCCAAAATTCCCAAGCCAGTTGAGCTACAAATACCTCACTCTGTAGAAGAAGATTACTTTGTGGCAGTTCATTCTGCGTCAACTTGGGAAAACTAGAACTATGTTAATCAGAATAACCTAGAGGGTTAACATTGGCCCAAAGAAGAATTTATGCAGAAACTTGGCTGCTGAACCAAGGCAGCAGCTAGTATTCTGCAGAGGTTGTCTTGGTGACATATAGTGGCAGACAGGCCAGGTTTCCACAGGTTCTGTTTGACCTATTCTCTGCTAGATCTTCTACCCAAATGCTGGCCCTGCTGACCACCAGGACCCACCACAATAGTTGGTTGTCAACTGCAGAAGTAGCGCCTATAAAGAAACCCAGAGCATCTTCTCCAACTCCCTTGTGGTCCCACTCTCTCAGCTGGACATGCCTGGCTTCCCAGAAGTACTTGAGATCTTTTCCCCTGACCTTGAATGTATGATTGAGTTACATACCTGGCACTGAAAGGGGACTTTGGCCAGGACTCCATTTCTTCTATGGCCCTGTGTGTGCTCACTGTAACAGGAATGCCATGAAGATGCTTTTTCTTCTCTCCATCTCATTGTCAACCCAACCTGAGTGCCCTCATCCTTAAGATACCTGGGTGTTCTTTTCTCCCCATGTACAGTCACCCAAGTGAGTGACCATAAGACCCTTTGGAAGAAGATTGGGGTATCAACACGGTGCACACTTTTTGTAGTGTTTCAACATCCTTCATTCACTCACAGTGTTTCTACTTTCTGATGGAACACTGACTGCTGTATATTTTAAATGGTATGGTCTAGACTTTTTATGGACTGAATGTGGCCCCCTCAGAAGTCGTATGTTGAAGCCTTAGCCCCTAATGTGATGGTTTGGAGATGGGGGCCTTTCGAAGGTAATTAGGTTCAGATGAGGCCATGAGGGTGGAGACCCATGATGGGATTAGCGTCCTTATAAGAAAAAGAAGAGAGACCAGAACTCTCTCTCTCTCTCTCTCTCTCTGTCACATGAGAGAAGGCAGGCATCTGCAGCCCAGAGGAAAGTTTGTACCAGGAACAGTGTTTGTCAGCACCACGACCTCAGACTTCCAAGGCTTCAGAACTGTGAGAAATAAAGGTCTATTGTTTAAGCCACCTTGGCTATGGTATTGTGTTACAGCAGCCTCTGTAGACTGAAACAAGACTGTTTGTCTTGAACCCTATGAACTTAATGTAACTGTAAAATTGGCTTCTGAAGGATTGGGAACTTGACTCAGATTCTTTGATTTTCATGCAAATTGCTAAGACTAGCTTCTATTCGGCCACCATTGCTCATTCATTTCAGACAGACAAGGAAAATAGGATTATGCAGACTGTATTCCATCTAAGACATTGGGAGTCACTTGATCAGGGATTAGCAAACTGTAACCCATGGGGCTGCTACTTGTTTTTGCAAATAAAATTTATGGAAACACAGATGCACTCATTCATTTATGCTTTATTTATGACTACCTTGGTGCTACAACAGCAGAACTGAGTAGCTGCAATATAGACCACAGGATTTGCAAAGTCTAAAGTATATGGTATCTGCCCTTTAAGGAAAAGTTTACTGATCCCTAATCTGTTAGTTTCCATTATCCTAAACTCTCATATTTACCCAGGTTTGGCAGCAAAAATGTATTAAATGAATAGCTATTTTCTTCCAACCCACTTTTGTAGTGGTCACCCCCCTTTTCCATGCTCTGCAAAGGAGTACTTTGTATGCCCCTTCTCTCCTTGCAGGGGGGCTTGTTATTTTGAGAATTCAGTTCACTTGGTTGCCTTGTGGCCTCAGCAGCCTGAAGAACTCAAAGAATAAAGATTTTGTAGATTACTGGCTTTTGGTCATTATTAGAATGGGAGTGACATTTTTCTATCCCCTAATACCTATTTATTTTAGCACTTAGCACTATTCACTGCATAGTATACATTTACTGTACTACCTTACGTTGTTTGTTATCCAACTTTCCACCAGAATTTAAGCCCTTTGAGGTCAGAGAATATTGTCTCTTTTATTAATCATGTTATTCTTAATTCCTAGAACAGAACATAACACATAGACAATGTTCAATAGATAGTTCTTAAATTAATGAAACAAACAATTGATAGGTTATTTTCATTCCCACAATGACCATAATAGATAAATATTATTTTCAAAAATCGAAGTTCAGAGATGATGTCATTACTTGCTTATTCTGATGAGAGCACAGCTGGAACCCGATCTCAGGCTTTTATGACTATGGAAGTCATAGCCATTCCTCATATTATTTTCCTATTATTAAGATAATGTCTTAAACCTATTGGGTGTTCAGTAAATTCTTTTTGATGCTAAAATTTTAGATATTTTTACTTTTCATGATTTTTAAGATTTATTTATATCCTGTTTACTTCACTTAAATGTTTTTGTTTTCTCCAAGAAGGAGATGATAATTTCATCACTATTTGACTTCTGCTCCAAATTATACGTGCTCTTTTCCAAGTGAAAAAGAAATATACTTACATCTTTCCCCTGCTTCATTCTCTGAATTTAATGCCAAGAATTCAACAAAAGATTTTCTAAAGTTCTTTGACTTTGGATTAGCCATCATAAACTAATTTTGCATTTGTGGTTTTCTCCAAAATCCTGGGTCACCCACTTCTGCAAAAAGTGCCAAATCTCCATGCCTTCTTCTGTGGATTGCTTTATCAAAAATTTGTATTCTCAAGTAGAATCTTTCTTTTCTTCTACTTACTGAATGTCATCGTCTTCCACCATCTCAGCTTTCTGTGAATGGATTTTCATACAGCTATCGTGCAGAAGCCAGAAACCAAGGCCCATGATTGATTAAGACTGTTGCCATATATAAACCTGAAAATTTGTTCCTGTGACAAGATAAGCACAGACAAGAGACTCAATCAAAGTCAGCAGCTGCCAGATGTTAAAACATGCATTTTGGTCACAATTCTAAAGAAGGCTAACCAGCTTTAGCACAAAGGATGCCTTGTATGTATTCCCAAGGCAGATGGTGCATCCTTGATGGAAGCTTAGTGACTTCTCAGATAAGAGTGATACGTTTGATTGCTATTAAAACGTCACCCTTAGTAATGGCATTGTAAGCCTCTTTCATCAAAATGAGGTGTTGGTGCTTGCCACCCACACACCCAATTGGAGTCCAGACACCTATTGATGGGAGTGCTGTGACGGCTGAGGGCTAGATTCAAGACAGATTGTCCGTGAATGAAATTTACCACTCATCCTTTGCTGCTGCAGAAAGAGCGGCCACAGAAAGTCATTCTGTTGTTTGATTCACGTGTCTTGGGAATAGAACAAAGCATTAGTTGTACCATCATGCATTAATCCCTATCGTGCTTGCAAAATTAAAGTGATTGTTTTAAACATCTGAGGTTTACTAAACGGTCAACTATTTCAACAAGAGGAGTTTGCTATGGAGATGAGATCACATAAATAACATGGATTTCTATTAAATGTTAAAAACGAGAAAGAACAAAAAGAATTTTTAACAAATGATCCCATAGCTAACAAAAATATTAATTCATCATTGCCTAAATCAGGAAAAATTTCCCATTTTCCTTTATTCTTCACATACTTTCCTTCCTCTTTCTCTCACCAAAGAGAGGGTTAAAGAAAACAAGAAAATCAGAAAGTCATTCAAAGGTGAACCTTATTTTTCTTTAGAAAGAAATGCATCTTTTAAAAAAACATTTTTGTTCCCAGATACCATGAAGTTCCTTAGGAGCACAAATTATTCTTTATCTCTTGAGGAGAGAGAGAGACAATACTGGTCTATGTGCATGAAGTGTCCCCTTTTCATAGGACTAGGTGTCCTTTTCTACTGGGCATTGGGCCCAATTCATTGTAAGTATTTATTCATCTTTTTCTAAATTGCAGCTTTTATTCCAGTCCCTTCAGAGATAATAGGACCACAAACCCTATTATCAGAACAATCCTGCTCTTCTGGTAACTTAGAGTAACTTAGGGAGGGTTTCTGTAATGCATGTTCCCATTCTCTGGTATGCAAAATAAGACCATTCTAGATGCCCATGTTC